>NC_056533.1:1285000-1437500 GCF_910596095.1 Thunnus maccoyii | reverse complement strand
AGGAATGGGCTAAAATTCCTCCAAGCTGATGTGCAGGGCTGATAATCAGTTACCGGACACATTTGGTTGAAGTTATAGCTGCAAAAGGGGGTCACACCAGTTACTGAAAGCAAGGGTTCACATACTTTTGCCTCACACAAATATGTAAGATTGGATAATTTTCCTTAATAAATATATGAAACCGTTTTTTTTTTTTTGTTTAATTGGGTTAACTTTGTCTAGTTTTAGGACTTGTATAAATATCTGATCACATTTAGGTCATATTTATGCAGAAATACAGAAAATTCTAAAGGGTTCACAAACTTTCAAGCAGTATTGTAAATATATATTTATTTATCTATTTGTGGAAATATTGGAGGGACTTGAATAATGGCAAAAACAACATGTTGATGTAAGCCTGTAGTCATAACATTATCTCCAAAGCCTACATTATTAGTGGGAAGGACACAAGTGGTGATAGCATCTTTATTTCTATTTGTAGTGAGACTAAAATTATTATTAACAGGATGTAAAGAAGAGCTACCTGGGTCTGGGTCCCTCCTGTTCCATGTTGTCAGGAAGGCCAGTCTCCTGGATTTGGGCCCTTCTTCTGTTCTAAAAGCCACAATTTTAATTATAGAATTTGATGTCAGGTAACACAAAAAATTAAACATGTATCAACTAAAAAGTCTGATGACCATATATTTGTTATTGGTGATAAATATGATTCAGATGTCTATAGATATCTGAAAATGCGCCTTGTGAAAACAGATTAATATGACAATATCACAGTATGTGTAATTCTGTATTGATATATTTACATAATGTATATTGTGATATAGTACATTTTCGTATAATATAATAACTACATGGTAATGTCTGTTTTAGGCTTAATCTAATAAATGAAATACTTCAAATTAAGGTACTACATACTTTGATTAAAAATACCGTTAATTCAATTTTGCCATAAAGCAGTCCTACTCATTTATTTGTAGCAATTGTGAATTGTGGAACATAGAGTTTGGAAGGTATTATTCTGCTTATATCAGATATCATAGACTATCTGGTTGACAAACCAGCTGTGATGCTGTGATGTGCATTAAAACTGCATAATGTTTTTTCACACATTACATTTAATGAACTCCATGGACATTGGCTGAGGTGTTCAGTAACAGCTGAGCTTCAGCAGACAGTGTATACACACACGAGGGAGTGTGAAAGTGTGTGTACCTACTTGCCCAGCTGGTTCCTTGAAAGGTCGAGGGTCCTGAGCCGAGAGCAATTCCACTTACTGGGTGCGGGGAGTGTCACAATGTGATTCCCACATAATCTCAACGAGACCAGAGCCTAATGGGAGAATGAGTGTGAGGAGGGGTGAGATACTGTAAAACACACATTCATATTTTTCTTTCAAGGAATACACAGACCAGCTGGCTGACTGTATCACTGGTCAGCTTTCCTGTGAAGTGATAAGAACATAAACTCCATCTTTGTGTTAGCTTGTGTTAGCTGTGTTTTGCTGTCTAATGCTCCATGCTAATCCACACCACTGTACTATATGTTAGTGATAGAAGGCCACTAGCACTGTGTCAAATATAAGAAAATAAGGTTTGTTAGCAGCCTTAAAGCTAAATAATCTGCAGCTAGGCTGAGAAGTTTTGTACAGTCAATCTAACATCTGCTCCCTCATGGCTTCTCTTAAAAACACAAGCTAAAAAGGGAGTATAGTATAAAAGCATAAGTGAATATATAAAATAGGAATACATGTAAGTAAAATAAGTTACAAGTTGCTTACTCTGACAAACTCCTATATACGTACATGGTTTTGACTTTATAGTACTTTCTTGACACTTTGTCAATACAATGGCATCTTCAACCACATGTCCACTGCATGGCCACTATATACTATACTTGAGTATACATTTGGTCTGAGCTGTTTTTCTTCTTTCTTTGCTCTTTTTTCTGGTTCCATGCTCTCGTCACTTAAGGGTTCAGTTATCCAACAAGACAATGGTCTCAAATTCTGCATTCCTTTACTTTTAATCACCGTTGTTGCTCATTTCAGATTGTGGCTGCATGTTAACAGGATGGACATCTTAATTTCAATCTCCTTATTTTATCTGCTATTATTCTGTAGAGCTCCACAATCCAATCCCCAAACACCACTTTCAGTCCATCATTAGTGTTGTCAAAGTGAGCCAAATACTTCTGCATTTAAGGTATATATTATACACTGTATCTACCCAGACTGCAGAAAAATAATGTGAAGTCACTGACCCAAAACATGCGGCCAAACACAACAGCAGTGCCATCTAGAGGCTACTAAACACATCACACACACGAGTCTGACACTGTTTGTGTGTTTTATTTTTCATTTTAATTAATGTATCTTTATTTAACCCAATGTGAGCTGAGACAGATAGAATTCTGTAATAACACCTACAGATGTAGAATGTACAAACAGATCCAGATGATGGTTCCTACCTCCAGTTCAAATATATATGAAGGCAGCTCCTTCAGACTGTTGTCAGAGAAGTCCACCTCCTGCAGCTGAGTCCTCCAGAAGATGGAGATGGTGTTTGGAAGACTCTCAATCACATTGGAAGAAGCTCTGCATTGCTTCTGCAATAGAGGAAATAGAGGAATCCATTTGCTTTATTTTGTGGGAAAAGTCATTTTAAATTTACTGACTGAATCCATGTGTAGACATTTAAGTTTACAGTGGGTCATTGTTTCCCTGTGTAATCTTATGGGAACAAGATTAATGTCTAAATGAATGAAAATAAATACAGTTTGAACAAAATCTGTCAGAGTTGGGGATCTGTCATAGTTGAGCCCATGTTTTTTTTTAATCATATATTTTGTTCCAGTAAGACCCTAAAAAATAATCTGCCTCCGTGGCATGAACATGATTTTCAGCTGTTACCTTGTGTTTTTAAATATCCCAGTAAAAATCTTCATATATCAATATTAAGAGAATGCGGTTATATTCATTTTTTCCATAAAGCCTATCTCTTACTTATTATAAAGCCATATTCCATCCTTTCTCTTGCCAAAAATTCTCTTGTAATTTTAAGGGATAAGGCTGGCGTTATTCTATATTTTTTTTTATTGTCAACAAATCCCATGAATGACAAAATCCAACAATGTCCGTTTCGCTTCATTTTCTGACTTCCCTCCCCTGTCTGTGAGTCTCCCCCAAGCCCACTGGTTCCAGCAAATGTACCTCAAACAGGAGAAAAGGTTTGTATTATTTGGGGGCTATTGTCAGTGGCAAATTAATCTACATTTAGTGTTCTGGTGAGTATTTCTGGCAGCAGGACAGTGTGTATGTGATTGAAGCAAAATAAGCTACAGTGTGTGTGTTCATGGTAATGAAGGAAAATGTCACCCAGTGCAGCAGTGTAGCTCATTCATGTCTATTTATAGTTTTTGGACAACAATGGAGCTCTACGGAACAGAGGAATAAGATATATCACAATACTTGTTAGCAGATCAGGTCGTTGTTAGTTTGGGTCTGAACATGGGACTTGTTGACAAGAAGAACAATACAACAACAATAATAAAAGACACTCATACATACATATATTGTGGAATGCAATAAAAATGTTCAAGGCTGACATTTGATGCAAACATTCACACAACAAAACATCTTTTAGATGATGATGTAACACTGATAAAACAGATAAGTCAGAATCCATGACTGAGTATCATACCATCAAAATGTCCGTAAGGAAGTAGTTGATGGGAAGTTCACTGTTACATAATTCTATGAAAAATTCTATGACAAATAAGCCAAGTGAGCTCCTCTGAGTAATACGTAGAATATCAAATATGGACAACAGTAATTGGAATAATCTATTGCTGATGCTTTAAAGGGAAATCCTCTGAGACCAGCAGATACATTAAACAGGAAGTGGCATGTTGTCAGTCTGGTTTCTTACCAGTGGACAGGCCCAGGGGTCAGGGAAGGTGCTCAGTTTGTTCCTGCACACATTGAGGAAGCTCAGGGATTTCAAACAGTGCATGATAGCAGTGGGCAGACTGGTCAGACAGTTATCAGACACATCCAGCTCCTCCAGCTTACGAAAACCAATCCAGTTAGTAGCTGAAAGAATGGAATCAAAGAACACAACAAAAGTCTAAATAAGACCTGTACAAAGCCTGGAAATGGACACATGTAACATTGACTAGATTGGTCTTTGAATATGTTTTTATATTGTGCTGGTAAATATATAGCAACCTATATTTATCTGCCATAAAGTATGTAAAGGACTGTAACAACCTTTATGTATTGATCAACAATATATCCAGCCCGTTAACAAAGACAAAGACAGGGGGCCCCCAGTTCGAGTCTGGCCAGGGACGTCTGTTGCATCTCTCCCTCCCTTCCTCTAGCAACATAAAATTTATCAACAACAAATTGAAAAGACTACCATTAATATTTATCAAGTAAAAATGCCAAATATTTCCTGCTTTCAGTTTCTCCAGTGTGAGGATTTGCTTCTTTTTCTCTGTTTTATATAATATTTGAAAAAGTATTATTTATTTTTTATTATCTTTGGGTTTTGAACTGGTAGTCAGGCAAAACAAGACATCTGAAGATATCTCCTTGGAATCTCGAAGACTGGGATGAGTATTTTCACTATTTTCTGATATTTTAATACTATTTTTTCATTGGCCCATTGGTCCATGATTATCTATATATGACTGATGACCACCTTAGCACAAACTCTCTGAATATGATGCATTTTTTTCTCAACTATAGGAATTATTGAAGACTGTCTGCTAGCAGCACAAAGATAGGCTATGGATACTGGTATACTGAAGGCTGCCAGCTGTTTCATCAAAATCCAAAGCAAAGAAAGATGTGTCTCTGCCACACTTGGAGGAGGCTTTAGAATACATTGTCAATGTGTTGTGAAGTATCTTTTTATACTTAACCACATTTTTGTGTTCCCTGTGAATTTTACAAGAACACCCTTGTTTCTGTAAAATGTGGTAATCAGTGTTCTCTAGAAGCAGGACACAGAAGTGTGGGGACTTTCAAGAGCCTTAGATGTTCTGCATTCAGTCAGACTATGAAGGAGGCAAATCCTCAACTGGAACTCACCTCACCTTCATTTCAAAATTGTATTCCACCAGTCATGCCAGGTTATGTGACTCACGTACTTGCTGATGGCTTTAAAGGGAAACTTATTAGTATTTTTCAACCTGGACTCTGTTTCCCTTCTATTTGTGTCTAAGTGACGAATGGGGACAACAATTTTTGAAATGGGTCCAGTATTGAGCGAGAGCTCTTCAGCTGGAAAACAGACTGCGATGTAATCCTTTGGGGCAATAGTGCCCTAACAATGTCTGTCCAGTAAAAATGATTGTTTTTACCACTGACAGGCTCCAACTGTTATTATAAGTGTCTGACAACATTATGAAAAAGATCATACAGAGAAATAAAACGTTTTTCTTTACCTTTCACTTGACTTGGTCTGTTTGTTATTGTGTCTGACCAAGTCTCACTTTGAAAATCCTTTAGATAACACTAAGCTACACTGTCTGTACTCCAACACAACAAACTCCTTCTGGCATTCCTCTTTCCATCTCTGTCATGGCAGAATATTGAGCTATTTTCTACAACAACTCAACTCTCAACGCAAGATTTCAGAGCAAGACTTCTCCTTGTGCGAGACTTGATTAGACACGATAACAATCAAACTGGATCAAGCGAAAGGTAAAGAAAAAACGTGTTATTTCTCTGTAGGGTCCTTTCCATAATGTTGTCAGACACTTATAATAACAATCTGACGTTTTCAGTGGCAAAAACAAGCACTTTTAGTGGACAAACATTGTTGGGGCATTTTGGATGTACATTGATGGGGCGCTATTGCCCCAAACAATTACATTGCAGCCTGTTTTGTGGCTGCACTCTTACTCACTACTGGACACAAAAAGATGGGAAAACAGGGTCCATGTTGAAAAATACCAAAGTTTCCCTTTAAAATGCCTGGCTGTCCCTCCACTTGGGTTTCATGGTAGAGTATGTTAACGTTGAGTGCACCAGTTGTACTGTTCATTGATGCTAAAATTAAAAGTGTGTGTGTGTTTGTGTATTTGGGGAGTGGGGAGGGTTTCCATAGTCCTTTCCAACATGATGCCACCTCATTCAAAATTATCTGTAAATATTTTCTTTATCATGCCATTAAAACTAAAATCACACAAATATGCATTATATATAAATACATTTACATATAAGTGGAGTTGGGACATACTGATAGGGATGTCAAATAAGGCTGTGAGCTGGTTCTTGGCAGCAGAAAGTCTCTGGATGCTGGTCAGGTGGAGAAGTGCAGGTGGCAGACTGGTGAGCTGGTTCTGACAGAGATTTACCTGCTGTAACCTGAAGCGCAGGAGAGAGGGAGGCTGAGAGTCCACATCATATCCCAAAGTACCAGTTTCCTCTGAATGAGACAAGCTGCTATTTGTGCACATAATATTTTCATACAAAAAGCACTCAGGACCAAGTCACCGATTCAGTGTGTGCCCTACAACTATACTTGTGTCAAGGTAAGAGTCTTTAGATGAGGCAATACTTAAATTAATCTGTGTTGTTGTGGTTTTAGAAGCAGTTAGCATATGAATTAGAGCCATTTCTTGACGAATAACAAATGGATTCAGCATCTCTGCAATGCTGTCTGCCTGTAGCAATAATACAATGTAAGAATATTCCATTACAAATGAAAGTCTTAAGTAAAAGTACATACGAATAATTAGAAAAATGTACTTAATACTTAACTGCATTTTAGTGATGCCTTAATGTTAATGTTGAAGCTAGTGGAATTAGAGCTAATTTTAATGACTTTATATACTGCAGTTTTATCTACTGTATAAGACATTATTTAATCTATGCTCAATATACATATATTTTTCAATCTTTATCTAAATAACTAGTAGCCACAGCTGTCAGATGAATGTAGTGGAGTAAAAAGTACAATATTGTCCTCTGAAATGTAAAATAAAAAAAAAAACATTCAAGTAAAGTACATTAGAATTGTACTTAAGTACACTACTTGACTACATGTTATTTTTCAGCACTGTCATTTTTGATGGAAGCTACCAGTTTCTCTCTATTACCGGTCAGTTTTTGTTCTAAAGCAGGCTACCTGGAAAAACTCCCCAGAACTATCTGTAAAATAAACACACAGCTGAATTTGATGTTGATTCAGGTCTGACTGTGGGTAAGAGAAAATGTGCTGTATTTCTTTAAACACTCAGTATGAACTGGGCAATACTACTGTGGAAATATATTTGTCAAAGCCTGAAGTTTAGTCTTGAGAGATTGTAGGCCAGACAACCTCCTGACATGTACCTGGAGCAGATGACCTCCTGTGAGTTGTGAGCAGCTGGCAGCACTTTCAGCAGGTTGTTGGAAAGATCTAAAACCTGAAGGCAGATGAGACCCCAGGGCACCACAGAGGGCAGAGCAGCCAGGCTGTTGGATGATAGATCCAAGTGGGTGATACGCGAGGAGACATCCATGAACCAGTCCAGTTCTAACCAGGGCAGCTGCAGACCGCCCCAACACACACTGACAGCCTGCAAACACACAGTGCATGATATTATGGAAGGGGCAGAGAACAACATAGATTCACCCAGGACTCCCTCTAACAAAACATATTTTGGCCTTAATTATAATACAGTGTGATGCTTAGCTTCATGTCAAAGTAAGTAAAGTAAGTAAAGATCCATTAAATTTAATTTAATCCATTAAATTTATTTTCCATTAAATGTAGCCAGAAGCTCAGATTTTCCACACATGTTCAGGGAATTCATATATGATAGTACCACTATTTCAAAGAATGAAGCTTTTTTAAATGAATTAATGGAATGAATTGACTTTATTATTTGAAAACATTGCATTTTCAACTAGTGCCAATAATAATATTATTTTAATTAATAATATAAAAGTGCATATTATCATAGGTGGGTCATGACAGCTCATATATGGACATTTTAGTGTTTAGAAATATAAACTTGTTGGAAACTTGTAAAATGACTTTTTAGAGGTACATTTGTATGTACAAATCTGTAAAAACTCAGAATATTAGATATTAGATGGTTGCAGTGTACACAGTGTACAACCTCACTCATAAGAAATGTTCAATACAAGATTTGATAAGTATTACTGATCAGCTGCAGTCGATCGTGAAAATGGACTTTGCACTCCTGTTTGTGATTTTTTTTAAATAAATATTACAAGCATAACAACGTGATAACCCTAACCCTCTGTCAGAGTTCATTGTTGGGGTTAAAAGCAAGAAGAAGAAACAATGTTAAACATAAATCCTGATTACAAATGGTGCTCTCCCCCAGCTGATTCACATGTATTGGTTCAGAAACACATGGTCCTTCATTTTGTTTCCAGAACACACACCTCCACTCCCTCTGCATTGGAGGTTTCCTGTAGTTTGAGTCTGAGAAGGTGTTTGCTGAAGGCTGGATGGTCCATCAGGGTGTATGAGGAAAAGCCTGCACCGTTCTGCATCAGGAAGCCAGCTATCTCCTCATTACCTGCAACACAAAACACACTATTGACTCAAGCTGTATTACGGTACCAGAGGTGACCTGGAACCACTATTGTTACAGCACTTCCGCAAATACACGGCTTTGCACTTTTCTACAGTGTGCTATTGTCTTACAGTTCTTCTCAAAGTCTCAAGGTGTGAATTCAGAGGTTACAGCATGGTTACAGAGCCGACACACATAGTTGCTGTATGTTGTGCTGTAGCTGTCTGTGACTGAACTTTGATTGGTCAGCCCGGGCCACTTGTGTTTTCTCCTTCAACTTTCTGATGCCAGTGGAGATTACTGATGGTGAATACAACATGAGGCAGAAGAGAGACTCTGTAATCTCCTGCTTTTCAGTAACAGACATCTAACAAACACATCTCCCAATCACCATTCTCTATCACAGTGTAGGAACATACAGTATATGGGTGATTTCATGACAATAACATCACTGTGTCACAAAGTAAATGAAGAAGTTACTGTGGGGAATAAAAGTAAAGAACAATACAGCCTGCTCTCATATGTTACCTCTGTGGGTGTTGTAATGGTGATATCTACAAATAAAATCTGATGCTCTACTTAAAATCAGAACAGTAGGACTGCTGTAACCTTTGTACCAAGTGTAAATCCAGCTCAACTCCTGTAAGCAGACAACATAAACTGTGAGCAGCATACATTGAACATTCAGGAAGTATTCAACCCTCCAGAGTATTGTGATTTACTGTTTGTTCACACATACAGATTTTACCTAGACATTTCTAAGTGGATTTTGTCATTAGAAGTGCAGTATCACAGCTTTACACCTTCATTTAAATTTTTCTGAGGGTGCAATGTTCTAGTGCAAACGCAGCAGTGGGTCTGTTTGTTGGTTTAATTGATGTGTTATAGGACATGGCTGTTTTTTTATCACTTTAAATCCAGCAATGAATGAATCTTATTAACAAGCATCTGTGTAGCCATGGCTCGTACTGTAGTTTATATCTCTATGCCACAGAACTCCAAAACTAAAACCAATGAACAAAAAAGCAAATCTCTTCATTGCTATAATCGCAGCCAGTGTAGGAATGATGTCACATTAAATTAGTAGCTTGATGTTGGTAAATGTGAAGATGCAACAGGAAACATGCATTTAACACATTTTATTGTAAAGGTGCCTTTTTTTCACCACTGCTCAGCTGTAAAATGATTGGAGTAACACTCTTCTGTATGTTGCTATAATAAAAGGTGAGAAGGCATTTTACAAACGTCTGTAAGATCAGTTGGACTATACACAGAGTTAAGTGACTTTTATACAAAGACCTTATTAAATGCACACTGTCATGGTCACAAGCTGTCATCTCCTCTGCTGATTGATTGCCAAACATCAATAAGACCGTTCTTAGCCTGTCTGATGTACAATGAATGATAACCCTCATCCCTGAAGTATTTTGGTTTGTTTCTGTCAGCACCTATTTGCTAACCTAAGAGCCAAAGTAGCCCTTACACCCTCTCCCTGCCCACTTCCACTCCATTTGCACGTTCATGTGGAGGGTCTGCTGTATAAAGTGCCATCCCAAACAAATTAGCGGGGAGTGGAAGTGGGTTTTAAAACCCTTCAACAGCGAGCCTGCTGAAGACCTACTCCTTGTCTCAAATTTGGACTCCTCTTCTGTTCTTATCTTACTTGATTTCAGTGCGGCATTTGATACCGTCGATCATAATATTCTTTTAAATCGCCTAGCGAGCTATGTTGGCATCTGTGGCTCTGCACTTTCGTGGCTAACTTTCTATCTATCTGACAGAACTCACTGTGTCTCACTTAAAAATACTATATCTGAATACTAATAAAGTTAACTTTGGTGTACTGCAGAGCTCTGTGCTGGGGCCTTTGCTTTTTTCTGTCTACATGCTATCTCTTGGTGAAATTTTCTGCAGCTACGAATCAAATTTCATTCAATATCAAATTTTACTGTTACTCGGATGATACTCAGATTTACATACCAATTAGACCAAATGATTGTTCACAAATTGCAAATCTTGAATTATGCCTTGTCACCATTACAAATTGCCAATTAAACTGAGATGCTAGTTGTTGGCCTAAAAATCCAACTCCCTCTTCTTGCAGACCTTACTCTAATCTAATTACCCAGAGCTCCACAGTTAAAAACCTTGGTGTTATTTTTGACTTAGCTCTCTCATTCGATGTTCACATTAGGGAAATCGCTGAGATTGCATTTTTTCATCTTCGCAATATCTCAAAAATCTGCTCCCTACTTAGTATGATGGATGCTGAAATTCTAAGACATGCTTTTGTTTCTTCAAGACTAGATTACTATAATGTCTTACTCTTTGGTCTACCTAGCTGCAGTATTTAAAAATAAATAAATAATAATAATAATAATAATAATAATAATAACAACTTGTGCAAAATGCTGCTGTCAGAATACTGACTAGAACTAGAAAATTTGACCATATTACTCCAATCCTAATCTCCCTTCACTGACTCCCAATTCAAGCCAGATCCGATTTTAAGGTGCTTCTCTTAGCTTATAAATCAGATCAGAACCAAGGAGTGCAAGGCAAGGGTATATGGGAGAGAGTATGGGCAAAATTAGGAGTAGGATATTTTTGGTTGAGTGGTGTTTATGATATTATGGACATTAAATGATATAGAGGATACTTTCAAGTGAGTGACATAATGACACATTACTAGTCTAAAGAATGAAGATAAAGTTTGAAGAACAAATCTTTGAGGGCTGCCACTGGCAATGCCAAAGGTTAATTGGCAACAAAGACAAAATTAAAACAAATGTTGTAAGCAAAAAAGTGTATTGGATATTTTTTACTCTTATGTTATGTAAGCAACTTTTGCTTCTCATTAGACAGAGGTAGAGAAGAAAAGTCCAGGGAGGAAGGGCAGATACAGATTCGGCCTTCCACTAAAATAAACTCCCTAGAGATACTGTGAATTAATTAAAAATAACGATTAGGGTGATGAATATGGGGTGATTGTGACACATACGACTGTATGTACAAACACCAATACTGAACTTCATACAGTATTTCTTCAGCCTAACAAACTTGGACTTTAACATGATTATGATAGCAAACAATTACAGACAGAGTGGTAATCCCGGAATGCGGTTTGGCCTTTGCACACTGTTCAGAGTCAAATCTGACCCACAATATTGAAACACTGTGAATTCTGTGTTCTTTTAGCCTGATCATTTGCACAGCTGAAACACACTCTTTGGGTGTTCTGAGCTAAATTTGACCCATATTATTCAAAGGCGCCATTCAAAATTGTTCTTACTTTTTTCACAGTCAATGAAATTACTGTGGCTGTTGTAGGTGACAGAGGACTATAGTGATACAGTATGTTCTGAAATAGACAGAAGTGAGAGTTGGTATGTGTAGTGTGTGTGAAAGAAGAAAGAGGAGAAGGAAAGGGCAGGATGGCTTGAATCAACAATTCAATAAGAAAAAAAAAGAAATTTAATGAATATCAGTGGATTTGATTTTATACAATACTACTCTTTTTTTTTAATAAAAGTGAAGGGGTGCTCACAGCAGACTGTTTTCTTGTGTGTGTGTGCCCCAGCACTCTGGGGTGAACACATGGAGGAGCTGAGTTTTTTTTTTTCCTTTTTCTTTTCTCCTCCTCTTCCCACCCACAGACACAGGCACTGCTACAAGCAGCAGAGTTTTTTCTCTCTCTTCTCTGTTCATTTAGCTAGGTTGCTCTAAACCAAAACTTTAAGGATTAAATCACCTGGTTATTAATGACTGATTAATGACTGATCTTTTCTGTGGCGACATACCGCAGTGACTGTGCTAACAATGACACTAAGAAAAATGGCTTCAAAGTTTTTTGACTCTCCAGCCAAATGTGTTATAGGTAGGATAGCGGTTATGTGCTTATTAATAATATATTCCTTAAGTAATTTTCATGGCTTAAGAATCATGACCAATTATTTCACCTGTGACCCCAACTATGATAAATAGATATGTAGGTGGTGCAGAGTGCAGTAACTAATCGATTTCTTATTACATTATATCTGTATTTAATTGTTTTATTGTTTGTCTGTTTAAAAAGTTGAAATAGATAATTAAGAAAAGTTCTGCAATCCTTAAATGTTATTTTGTGAGGATTAACTTATAAAGATGGTCTGACATATTTATTTTAATTGTAAGGTTTATGTAAACCCATTTTCAGAATTAGATATATGCTCTCATAGAATATAATCAAGTTCCTGTCTTAATAGAGATAAATTATACCAGTCAAATCCAGGTTAATAAATGTCAAAATTGCTGAAGTGTTGTATAGATTACAAGCTGAGCGCCTCTAAATGGCACATTTAACATTGCCTGTTGTGAAGAGGTAGAAACAAGCATGAAATATCACAAAGCCACTGATACATGCGACAAGAGAGTAGGAAAAAGGCAGAAAGAGAAAGAAGTGTTGGGATGGTTTGTGCATGAGGGCATCATATATCAACAGACAGTGAAAAAGAAAGAAAAAGAAAGTAGGATTAAGAACAGGTCAAAAAGAAGAAGAAGTTAGAAGAACTGACTAAACAAAAGACAGATAAAGGAAACACACAAGCTCTGGTGTAAGCACCTGTGGTAACAACAGCACCCCCACAGGTGGAAGGACCAGCCTACAGTCAACAAACAGACATTCAAGTCTCACAGCTCCTGCCAATACATGTGCATGTCTACCAACCAGGGGGTAATTACAGACCACAGCAAGGGTGAGGAAGACCATTGATGAGAGAGGGGGCTGGAGAGACTGCTTAATATGGTCGACCACCACTCAACCAACTGCAAAACACAATGAGGCCCAGGGATGCCTAATGACAACCTGTGCTGGGGATGTCACCAAATGGGACACAAGCAAAGAGACTGTCCTACCAACCCCTGGAAACTGTTGGTACAAACACAACTGAACAAACCCATAGACCCAATATTACCTCTTCACTGTACTTTGAAATTTGACAGTGATCAATCAGACAAAGACTATGAAAAATGTTGGGATGAGCTCTTGAACAAACGCCAAGTTCATTTGGTTGCAGAAGACATCTATGTGGGGCCACAAAGAGCAGCTGCTGCTGTAACTGCCAGAACACCTCACACGATGGTTTCAAGTCAAAAACTCCACACCATGTGACTTTGATAATTGAATAAGTATTTGAATCACATCAACTGGGTAAGCGTAGCAGGAGCAAACATGGTCCCCCAGAGTGAACCCTAACATCCACATCTCAGCAGACAAACAGATCATGAGGATATAGAACAAAACAGGAGATCAGCTGAAAGAATGATAGTGGATGACAAACCAGCCATGCAGATGGCATTCAGTGCAAAATAGGTGAATTTATTGCAGCTAATATTGGACTGTTTGTGGTCAGAATAAAAGTCAGCACAACCAGTAGAAATCAAATTGAAACCAGGGGCTAAGCTACCATATAAAAGACAATACTCTCCTACACTACAGGCAATGGCAGGGATAAAACATACAATAGAAGGTTTGTTGCAGGCTGGAGTGTTGATTAAAACCCAAAGCCTATGCAATTCTCCAATCTTTCCAATAAAGAAACCCCATTCAAATGATTACAGGTTGGTGCATGATGTACGCTATGGTAGATGTAGAAACCCTAGTGATACCTGATGTACATACTCTGCTATCAAACGTTCCATTAGACACTGAATTGTACAGTGTGATTGATTTATGTTCAGCATTTTTAGTGTGCCTTTACATCCAGATTTTCAATATCTGTTTGCATTCACATATTATGGTGAGCAGTATACCTACACTAGGATGCCACAGGGTTGTTGTGAGAGTCCATTTTCCATATTTAACAGAATGTTGCTTCAAGATTTGCAGCACCTAAGCATTGAAAGCACACACTGATAAAATATGTGTTTGCTAATCTGTAGCTCATCAAGAGAACAGTGTGAAAAAGACTCAATAGCAGTGCTAAAAGCATTAGCAGAAGGAGGTCACAAAGTAAGCAACAACAAATTATAGCTTTTGTTGTCAAGATGCAGAATATCTTGGCAGAAGACTAATTGGTGAAGATAGATATATTGCTCCCCAACAAATTGAAGTAATAATTAAAGCACCCAAACCACAAACAGTAACACAAATGTTTTCCTTTTTGAGCATTGCAGGGTATAGTAGACAGTGGATGTGTGACTATGTATTGAAAACAGCACCCCTCAGGGCAATGATTAAAGCAACAGGGCAAATAAATAATTTATCACAGTTGCAGGAGATAGACGAAGCCAACAGCGCATTTAAAGCCATTAAAGGGGAATTACAATTAGTACCGGCATTAGGCAACCCCAATTACAGTAAACCTTCTCACTTCTATGTGGCAGAAAGGTCAGGATATGCAAATGCAGTATTAATACAAGACACGCCTACTGGCAAACAGCCACTAGCCTACTATAGCATCAAGCCAAACGATACCTCAAAACAAATTCGGCATCATGAATGGTGTGGGCCACAGATGGCACGCCCCATGACTGTGAGGCACAAAAATAGTCATTCCTGAAGCCACGCCCAGACATGCACAAAGAACTGGTTGAAGCTGAGTTTGATTTGGCAGAAGAACAGAGCCCAACATCTGACTTATCCTCTCTCATCCAACCTCAAGAGGCAGCCAGCATTTGTAAAAAAAAAAGTGTTTGGTTAAAAAGGGGGGAAATTAAGACTCAAGAAGGTCCCCACACATGCCTCTGGTGAGGTCCTGTTGGTCATTACCTGACTCCAACCTCTATGCAACACACCTTGATTAAGGATGCGCATGGTGGCGAAGGCCATTGTGCAAGAGGGGAAGTGATACAGAAGATCCAGGGAGTTAGGAGACAAGGGAATTAGTGGTCACTCAACACTGCCCCCATCACCCGGCAGTTCTCTGCATCAAAATGTGAAGAACTCGCATAGTTTTTCAATAACAAAAAAAACATATATTATCTTGTAAACACAGATGATCTCAGCAAATCCTGTAAAAATGATGTAACCATGGGAAAATTCACCTGTATTACATTAACTGAGCTTTGCAAGACTTTCACTGATTATAACTCCTCCACCTCACGTATTGACCCTGTACCTACTACATTATTTAAGTGGGTGTTCGACAGCGTTTCAAGTCATGTCCTAAACATTATAAATACATCTCGTCAAAGATGCCTTTAAAACAGCTGCTGTAAAACCTGTACTGAAGAAACCCATCCTAGATGGGAATGCACTGACCAGTTATAGGCCGATATCCAACCTTCCTTTCATTAGTAAAATATTTGAAAAGATAGTTTCAGTGCAAATAAACTCTTTTCTTAAAGAAAACAATATCCTGGAGGAATTTCAATCAGGCTTTAGAACATACCACAGCACTGAAAATGCTCTTACTAAAATAAGCAGCGACTTCATATTAAACTCTGATGAAAATAAGGTCTCAGTTCTTTTCCTCTTAAACCTAAGTGCTGCGTTTGATACGATTGATCATGATATCCTAATCAATCATCTGGAAAAGTGGGTTGGTCTTTCTGACTGTGTGTTAAACTGGTTCAAAACATACATCAAAGTTTTATGTGAGCCTTGGAGATCATGTGTCTGACAAATATGACAACTGCTTTGAGGTTCCACAAGGGAGCTGCCTTAGTTCGTTATTATTCTCACTATATATATGCAGATGACACACAACTGTACATCTCCACAGAACCAAATGATGCTGCAGCTATAAACTTCATTACTATCCATCTTATGGAAAAAAATAAATGGACGAGCAATAATTTCTTAAAGTTAAATGAGGACAAAACTGAAATCCTACTAGTCAACCTGAAAACAAAAAGAGAAATGCTGTTTAATCTGTGAAAATTGACTCTCTGGATTAAATCTGAGGTTACAAGTCTTGGCGTTATCTTAGATTCAGATCTAAGCTTCAGGTCCCACATTAATAAGGTGACGAAAACATCATTTTTCCACCATAGAAACATAGCCAAAGTACAGGATCGGTCAGGATCTAATATTAATTAATGTTCTGTGTTCTTCTACACATCCAGTAGGTCAGCTGTTACACACACAGTCCAGGTTCATACAGTGAAACGGTTTGGAGTAAAGCAGTCGTCCTCCTGATAAACCCTGAGCTCATTATGTCGAGCAGTGCAACAAAACTAAAAACTGTCGTTATCAATTTGACAGGACAGAGGAAACTATCCAGCTAGGTTTAGCTTCTGAAATATATATAATTTTTTAGACAGACAAGTGAAAAATTAATGGTTTAATTTCTATTCTAATTGTCAATTTGAAGAGGGAACCCAGTTTGGGGAACGAGAAAAAACAGGAAAAAATGGGAGGTGGATTACGTTTTTAATTCACATGAAAAACAAAATAATTTGTTTATCCTGTTATCAAACAAGTTGAACAGCTTTGGACGGAGTGTCCTGTGTCTAGTCTGCCGGAAAATAGAGGACATCAGCTGAGTAGGTGGTCCTTCAATGTTGCCCAGGACGCATTGCGTTTACACTACTAAATGAATGTGGCCACATGTGGCCCAGACCACCTCCGAAGGTGGTCTGAGTGATCGGATCTCAATCCGTCCTCAATGCGTCTTGGGTGCATTTACACCTGTATTTAGAGCTGTCCACTTGATCACCCAAGACGGATGTTAATACCAGGTGTAAACAGGGCCTGTAAGAAAGCTAAAAACTTACCTCTTCACTTTAGCCTTTAACTAGCTTTTTGCTCAGTTATGAACTACTGTACTTCTTATGCACAACTGTACTTCTTTTAAAATGTTGTATTTTACTTTATTTTATACATTCTATGTATTCTATGTTTTAACTATGTTTTTATTATATTTTATTCTTTTATTATTATTCTGTATGTAATTTGAGTTTCACTCTATCTATTTTATCTTATTTTTACTATCAAGAGGGCTTTATTCTATTTTCACTTAATTTTATAAGACCCACAGTGAGTTTAAACCTGTGGGAAGATGTTCTGGGGTAAGCTGAAAGAGGCTTATTTCGGTTAATCAAGACCGGTGGTGAGTCTGTGTCTGCTGGGAAAAGGGAGGTTCTGGTTGCTTATGAGAGACCTAGGCGCTGATTTATAGATTGTGTACATATGGCAAAATACTTTGAGTTTTCCCTTATTAAGTCTCAAACTACCGCCACTGAAGTACGCATTCTATATATTGTATTTTCACTTTATTTTATCTTATTTTTATTATTGTTATCAGGTGGGTTTCATTTTCCATCTTATGTTACGCAGGTGCTGTAGTCAGTGGTTGGTAGGTTTGAGAAAAGACTGTGGTATGTGTTTTTAACCCCCACAGCACCACTGAAGGTGGTTTCTTTCTGGGGCAGCTTCAGGTTGCACCCAAATACACTGACCATGGATAACTACCTCATGTAACCCCACTTCAAAAAATGTGAACTATCCCTTTGTTTCCTCTTTCCAAGTGGTGTCCATCTCAAGGCTACTTTAGGAATGCAGTCCTGGTCCATTCTGAGGACGTGTCCGAGCCATTGTAGCTGCTGATGTTTAATTTCCAGCACCACATTGCGCCAGTTGATGCTTTTGTACAGGTCCTCACTGGAGATCATTTCTGGCCAAAAGATGCGACATATCTTTCAGAGACATCCATTGTGGAATGTATTGATCTTTCTCCTGTCACTCTCAACCACTCACCAGCATTCTGAGCTGTACAGCAGAACTGATTTAACATTGCTGTCATTAGATTGGATCTCGGTTGTAAGGCTGTACTACTTTGACTTCCAGATGGTTTGAAGGCTTGCAGATGCACTGCGAGCTTTCCCAAGCCTTATGCTGATGTCTTTGCTGCATGCATTGTCCTTACTGAGGAGACTGAGGAATATGTTAACTCCTCTACATAATCAAGAGAGTTACCATCCACAGTGACTGGTGCATGTGGTGTTGAATTTATGCACATCGTTTGGATTTTGGAGATGTTAATGTTCAAATCCATCTATGTGGCAAATCTGTCAGTCCTATCCGTCTTCTTTTGCAGGTGAGTATGATTTGTGGAGAGGATAGTCAGGTCATCGGCATAATCAAGATCTTCTAGTTGAGTGAAGAGAGTCCACTCGATGCCTCTGGGCTTGGCTGAGGTAGTTTTTCGCATGGTCCAGTTCTTTGACTAAGATAAGACTAAAATGTCCAGACCTTTAGTCAACTAAGACTTGACAAAAAAAAACAAAAAACGGGTGGAAAAAAACATTGCAATGGAAGGGTTAAGAGCAGGTTGAAGCCCTGGCTTTTGACTTGCAGGCAGCATTCCTACATATGTTAACCTCATGTTTTGGCATGGCATGGTTTTTGACCATATTAACATCCGACATCAGAACAGTGTATATATATATATATACATATACATATAAAGCAGGAAACCAGAAAAAGTATAATATGTCCCCTTTAACATCACTAGATCAAAACAACTGAATACTAATGTGTACGCACCTTGCAAACTGTCTGCATGAGATCAGAATTTGCAAAAACAAAACAACAGGGGTGAATACTTTTTGAAGGCACTGTAGAAATTATATTTTTGATTTGGGGATGCTGTATCAATGAAGCAGCTGAGACAAAATTTAAAGTAGTTTCTATTCACAATCTGCCACTCTGAGAGATGACGCTGATGATGTTTCATGTGTCCCTACCTGCTCGTGCGGCAGCGTACAGTGGCAGGCCGGTGATGACGGCAAACTCATCGCAGTGGATGGCACAGTTCTTGGCATCGGCATCGTAGCCTTGGACCAGCAGCCTAACCACATCCAGGTGACCCTGCTGGCAAGATGTGGCCAGCATCCAGTTAAGCAGGTCTCTCCTCAGACATGGACCTGAGAGGGAGCCAGAGACCCAACACTAGTCAGAGGAAAACTCATTTAGTCCATCGACAAATCTGGCAGATTTCCAAACAGGGAGAAACCATTTAAATGATTAATGAATCAACTTTCCATGACAACCTGACATGAGTTGAGACCCTGAATGAGACTCAGACAGATTCAGAGAGAATATTGTCTCGATGATGTTTTCTTTCAGTGTTTAAGATAAGGTCAAACATCATACAGGAGTTGTCTGTTTATATTCTTTCAAAGCTAAATATGTATCTACTACCATATTTTGAGCACCTGGTTATAATAACAAATATACACAGATTCACTCTGTATTCATTAAATGCTATTGCTATTAATGCTATTGATCTCTGTTAAAATGGTGTGCTTAAATTCTACTTTCCAGTTCAGCAGTTTAACTTGAATATGAAGAAGATGCTTTTCTCAGCTCTTTTCAGCATTGAGGCTTCTCTGGGCTGGGAACTTATATGTTACCAATCCATCTATAATTTTGTCATCCTGCTTGTCCATGAGGTATTTCTCTTATTTTGCTTTCTTGGCCTATTCTGTACACAAAAGTTTTTCAGGTTTAGAGGCTAGAGTTTTTCCTTATTTGAATCATGGGTCCAAGGACAAAGGATGTTGTATTGTTCTACAGATTGTAAAGCCCTCTAAGGCAAATTTGTGATTTGTGATATTGGGTTATACAAATAAAATTGACTTGACCTGACTTTTCTCTCTACCTTGGCTGTCTGTGTGTCATTTCAGATCGAGGATATGGATCCTCCAGGAGACTCAGCCTCACCTCTGTTCTCTCTCCCTCTATGTGTGTAGTTTACTTGTCTCTTTCCTTCTGTGTGAATTGTGTGCTTGAGTTTCAGCCAGTGCAAACCGTTTGCACTGGCTGAACACAGTTCTAAGCATGACCAGTAAATTGACTTGACTATGTAGAAAATTGAATTCCCTTTTAAATTATTGTACAGTTTTAAAACATTAACTCTGATAGCAGTCACAGAAATATACCATGTCATAAATGAACAGTATCATATTCATCATGTCAGAGGTACAGGACATGAGCTGGCCTTTGATTAAAAAAGTTAGTAAATATACAGTGCTGCTTGAAAGTTTGTGAACCCTTTAGAATTTGCTCTATTTCTACATAAATATGACATTAACATGATCAGATTTCTGTGCAAGTCCTAAAACTAGATAAAGAGACATCAATTAAACAAATGAGACAAAAACCTTACACTTGTTCATTTATTTATTGAGGAAAATGAACCAATGTTACATATTTGTGCCTGGCAAAAGTATGTGAACCTCTAGGATTACCAATTCATTTGAGAGGGAAATTAGAGTCAGGTGCTTCAATCAATGGGATAATAATCAAGTGTGAGGCTTGGAGGCCCTGCCTTATTTAAAGAAGAGAAATCTGGGTCTTCACTATCAAAGTCTGAGCTTCACAACACAGGTTTGTGGAAGTGTGTCATGGCTCGAAAAAGTAGATTTCTGAGGACCTTAGAAGAAGAGTTGCTGATACTCACAAGGCTGGAAAGGGTTACAAACCCATTTCTAAATAGTTTGGACCCCACCAGTCGACTTTCAGGCAGATCGTATGTTACATACCATCCCCTCCTGGATGGGATATGTATAATCTGTGATATTCTATTGACCATGTGTTGTGTTCTCTCTCAGGTGGCCCTGATCTAGTAATTGAGGGAGGACCTATAAAGAGGGCAGGAATATGGCTCACATTCTCTCTCTTCTCCATTTTCCAGCCTTGGCAGCAGCTGTTTTGTTCTTGTGTTTGTTTGCTATGTTTTAGCTTTGCCTCTGTTAGTTTTTGGTTTGTTTGGTGAGTCCGGTAGTTCTTATTTCTGTTAGGTTTAGTTCTTATGTAGGGTTAGGTTAGAGAGGAGAGCTCAGATCCTATGGCCCTTTGTGGGTTGGTCTGGGTGTCTCCTCTCCTTTTTTGTTCGCTTTGGCCGCCTCACCAGTTTTTGTTAGTAGTTATTGTTGTTTGTGTTAATAAATTGGTTTAACTGTGGTGAATTCTCCTGGCTTTTAATTATGGGTTACAAAGGCCACAAGGGACCACAAGGTGACATCTATGAAACTAAAGGCCTCTCTTGCAGTGGTTACAGTCAATGTTCATGAGTCCACCATCAGAAGAACATTGAACATCAATGGTGTGCATGGCAGACTTGCAAGGAAAAAAGCCACTTCTCTCCAAAAAGAACATTGCTGCCGTCTACGGTTCGCTCAAGACCACATGGATAAGCCAGAAGGTGATTGAAAAAATGTTCTGTGGATGGATGAGACCAAAATCTAGCTCTTTAGCTTGAATGACAAGTGTTATTTTTGGCAATGAGCAAACACTGCATTCCAGCAAAAGAACCTTAACCCATCTGTGAAACATGGTGGTGGCAGTATCATGGTTTGAGCCTGCTTTGCTGCCTTTGAACCAGGACAGCTTGCAATCCTTGATGGAGCTATGAATTCTGACATGTACCAGCAAATTCTACAGGAAAATGTTAAGGTATCTGTCTGTGAATTGAAGCTCAACAGAAAGTGGGTCATGCAGTAAGACAACCACCCTAAACACACAAGTTGCTCTACCAAAGAATGGTTAAAGTAGAAGAAAGTTAATGTTTTGGGATGGCTGAGTCAAAGTCCTGACCTTAATCCTATAGAAATGCTATGGAAGGACCTGAAGCAGGCAGTTCATGCAAAGAAGCCCACCAACATCCCTGAGTTGAGACTGTTCTGTGGGAGGAATGGGCTAAAATTCCTCCAGGCTGATTAACAGTTGCTGGAAATGTTTAGTTGAAGTTATTGCTGCAAAAGGGGGTAACTCCAGTTACTGAAAGCAAGGGTTCACATGCTTTTGCCTCCCATGAATATATAAGATTGGATAATTTTCCTCAATAAATAAATTGAAAAGTCTAATTTTTTAGTCTCATTTGTTTAATGGGGTTCCCTGTTATCTAGTTTTAGGACCTTTTAAGACAAATCTGCTCATGTTTTAAGTCATATTTATATAGAAGTAGAGAAAATTCTAGAGGGTTCACAAACTTTCAAGCAGCACTGTGTGCTATTGAAAAGTATAAGGCAAGCCCTGTCCCTCACAGCATATATATGAAAATGTTTCTTTTCCTCCTACCAGGTATAGAATCCAGCAGCTCTTTGACCAGGCTTGTGTGGCCATAGTGCGCTGCCAGGATGGCTGGGTTGCTGTTAGATGGCTCCTGGGGCACAGTGATACGAGCTTCTTTTAGGAGATAACACACACTCTGCAGATCACCATGCTGAGTGGCCACACACAGGAGACGTACCTAGAACACACACGATAAGAAAATCCCTATGGTGACTGGTAGCAATATATACAATTGATAAGGAATGTCATGATCAAAGCTTTTTTTGCCCCTGATGAGGATCCAGGTCATGTAATACTGACTCAGCCAGTGTTGAGCCCAGATAGGATATTTGTTTTTTTCCTATGCACTTAAGTGAGTGTCTGGCCTTCAGAATAAAAAAGATTAAATAGCTTTAAAATAGTGTAATTTGTTATTAATCTTTATAGGTACTAAAATAAACATTGAGATCAATCATTGGTGTCAGAAAAATACTGAGAATTCTTAACCATGTGTCCTAATAGAGTGACCCACTCAGAGCAGTTTATAACTGAGACACTGTGCAATACAGAACATATATAGAAGGATAAAGTACAGGCTAGCAGGGGGTTTGTACTGTGGCTAATATGCTGTGAAACTATTAGTGCAGTATACAGAATAATACAGTATTTTAGTGTTAGTTTTTTGGGCATCAGTTTTCGTTCTGAGCTTTAATTCAGTTGGTATGACAAATATTGCATTGAATTACTTCAAATGTTTTTATACAGAATTACAATTCCCCATTTTTAGAGTGAAGTCCAGAGGCATATTCCAGAAGTTGTCATGCACTCATTTTTTCTAATCTATGTGTGAAAGTTTTGTGTCCAGCTTGATGCTAACTGTTAAGTATGACGTCATACTATGTCTATGATGTATGCTGTGTATAAAGTTTACAGATGACATTATTGGAAGTTTGTTAAATCTGTAGGTTTATCAACAAAAACGAGTGACAAAAAACATCTTAACTGAAGACTTACTAACTTTTTCAGCTACATCTCAGTCTTCATCAGCAGGTCCAGTTTGCTTCCGAAAACCACTGAATTTACATTTTTGATATCTATCAATGAGGTTTGCCCTCAATTTTTTGGAGAAATTAATTTCCTCTTTTTTGATGATAAGAAGGGTTGTTGACAATCTTGATGGTGAAGTTAAACATCTCCTCCTCCTGGCTAAGGGCCAGGTCCAGGTCAATTTTAGGTCTCATATTATCTGTTTTTGTTGTTGATAGTCCTGTGACAGTTCTCATCTCACTGGTTACAACTTCCTAGTGGCTTGAATGGGAAAGTGTGTCCAAAATTTTGATACTTTTGGTACTGAACATTTGCGCTTACTGAACATAATCATCAATCTCACTGATGAGATATAAAAGAGAAACCCAGCAGGTGCAAAGAGATTTTCAAAGCTTTACATAATGTGCTATCAGTTTCCCTCTTCCGGGCCCTGGGCCTCTCCTTGGAGGTAGATGGTGTGGGTATTGGGGTATTGGGATTTGGGGGAAAAGGCTCTAGGAGAACAATCATCTCCTCACCCTCTACCTCACTGAAGGGTTTTGCGGTAACCTGGCTGGTGGTTGCAACAGCTTCTCCTGCTTGCTCTCCTTCCTGGCCCTGGCTACCTGCCTGGTTAGCTCCCTCAGCCCTTGCAGGCATATTGCTGCTGGTGGCTCTCTCCTCCATGAAAGGGTTGAGAAAACTCATGATTTCGTTGAAGCACCATGGCCGGTGGTGCAACAGAAAGAAATATCAACAATAGCATAAGTAAGTAATAAAAATAACCTATAATTAATAGTTAAATATTTTTTAAGATTAATAAATTGATACACAATTACCGCAGTTACCCGATACTGGAAATAGTTCAGACTAAGCCATTGGGGAAAAGCTAATTTATTTATTTCAAATGGTATATTTTTTATAAAAAGCAATATGTGTACTTTCTGATTCACCTAGCTTAATTGAGACATGGTTGGTATTTGTTTTTAGCTTGTGTAATTACTTCCCTACACTGCATAGCAGGAATCAATTACCAGACATCTCTACTATCTCTGACACTGTCTTCCATATTTCTTTTTTTGTTTGCTTATGTCATGGTAAAACAATGATGAATCGTACAGCTCCAGGAAACTGGAGACTGCAGTGATCAGTTTCTCTTCCACTGTCAATATGGAATGGAACAGATGTTAGCTAGGAACTTTAGTACAGTGGTTGCTGTAGGAAGAAAATCAAATCCTGATCTGCAATTGATTGCTGCTTCAGCGGTGTCGCTGCTAATTTGCATAAAGTTAAATTCAACATCAACTTGTCACTCATGGCACTGGTATCACGCTGCTCACTGCTGCCAAGGCATATGAAGCCCTTCATCGCCAGCTTTCATTGAAAATGAATGAATGCCAGCTGCTTTTGTTGCTTATGAAACTTGTGGGGGTGTGGGTGCACAGTTAGGCAAACAAAGACAGACACAAGACTGATAAATAAAAAAGTTTTGACAGAGGGGCTGTAACCATTTATTTTATTGTAATCATGCACTTAGTTTTTTGATTAAACTACAGCTGGGGCATATGGGAATGTTATTAGTTTTACAGGTATTTAGTCATAAACCAAATTATTGGACAAATTAAAATTTTGAATGGATGATGGTGCTAGATGTCATTGGGAGAGAGCAGGGGTCAAGAGTGCATTCTGCCCAGCACTGGACTTCCAGGAGGGGCTGCTAGCCGAGCTGCTGCTGACGTTTTCCCAGTTTGTTTCTCTGATAACTTAAGATCCAGACGTCCGATGACTAAAATCCTTCATCTGGTTAAAAGATATAGTTAAAAATGAACAAGATCTAAAAAGTTTATCATAAAAATTTGGCTTAAAACTGGATAAAAGTCAATTTATAACAGTTTCTGACAAACAACCACAACACCAACATATTATCTTGTATGGGTATACTCTTTGGTAGACACCATTGTGACAAACAACCACAACACAGATGTATTATCTTGTAAATGTATATTCTCTGGTAGAGTCAATTGTAGCAGACAACCACGCTGACACAACGCTTGTGCGTATATACTCTTTGGTAGATGTTTGAAAATTGTTGGAAACATTTGGGATAATGTAAGTACACAACTAAAAATAATATAACATAGGTCTGGTTGTTTTTAGACATTTCAATGCAGAATAGTTGCATATTATAGTTTTCAGTCTAAACCACAGTGGTGTACTGACTGACATTACCATCCCTGGAGCAATGCTGCTAGGGCGGCTAAAACATCAAATATCATATTGGCACAAATATTAAGACTGTTGTGGTACTGATTCTCGAGACTACAGCTGATCAGAGAGAAGCCTGAGAACCAGCTCCCAACAACATAAAAAAAAAAAAAAATACAAAAATATTCACTTGGAGTAACAACCTCACAAGTTTCTGCACAATGAAAGATGTCCCTTTAACAAATGCCTCTTCAATAATAATGAAAAAATGCCTCTTCGATAAAAACAAACAAATGCCTCTTCAAAATAATGTATAACAAATAAACAAAATAATAAAATAAAGCCTGCAGGTGTTAGGCTTTCGTGAGAAAAGCAAAACCTCTTGCACGAACAGCACTAAAATCTACCTTAATGCAGGTAACTTTGTTGAAAGGTTTATTTTGTTAGTATTTCCTCAAGCTAAGCCCCAGAATGCTCAAAGGTACCCTCAAGTCTTGCTGTTTGATTACCAAAATGTATGCATTGATGTACCATTAATTCATGTTACTAACTTGGCTTCTTTCCCGGAATCTTTTGTGCTTTCTCATCTTGCAAGAAACTCCAGGATCCAAACTGTGGGCCTTCCTTGCAGGGATGGTGCAGGGATGGTGGCACAGACCTGTTGGTGCCCTGCCCTGGGATCTTCTCTGGCTATTGCTGCTATTATTATTACTAGTCATGTCTTTATTATTACTGTTGTTGTTATTGTTATTATTGTTGTTATTCTGCTTTTCTCTGTCAATCGGTCAAGGCAGATGGCCGCCCACCTAGAGCCTTGTTCTGCTTGAGGTTTCTTCCTGTTAAAGTTTTTCCTTGCCGCTGTTGCCAAGGGGTTGTTCATGGGGGAAATTGTTGGGTCTCTGTAAATTAAAGACTACAGTCTTCACCTGCTCTATGTGAAAAATGCCCTGAGATGACTTTTGTTGTGATTTGGTGCTATATAAATAAAAACTGAGTTGACTTGATTTGAAATGAAGTGTTTTTGGATATTAGATTGACTTGTCTCCTTTTTTCATGGGAAAATGTATGTGGTCAATTTTGACCCTTACAGCAAATGTAACACAAAAATCAGGCACATCCTGTCCCTAAAAGATGCAGAAAAACTAGTTCACGCATTTGTTACTTCTAGGCTGGATTATTGCAATTCCTTATTATCAGGCTGCCCTAACAAGTCTCTAAAGACTCTCCAGCTGGTCCAGAATGCAGCTGCACGTGTATTGACTAAAACTAGAAAAAGAGACCACATTTCTCCCATTTTAGCTTCACTACATTGGCTTCCTGTAAAATCTAGAATAGAATTTAAAATCCTTCTCCTAACTTACAAAGCCCTTAATGGTCAGGCACCATCATATCTTGAAGAGCTCATAATACCGTATTATCCCACTAGAACACTGCGCTCCCAGAATGCAGGCTTACTGGTGGTCCCTACAGTCTTTAAAAGAAGAATGGGAGGCAGAGCCTTCAGCTATCAGGCTCCTCTTCTATGGAACCATCTACCGGATTCAGTCCGGGGTGCAGACACCCTCTCTATGTTTAAGAGTAGGCTTAAAACTTTCCTTTTTGATAAAGCTTATAGTTAGGGCCGACCAGGCTCACCTTGGATCAGCCCTTAGTTATGCTGCTATAGGCCTAGACTGCTGGGGGACTTCCCATGATGCACTGAGCTCCTCTCTCCTCCTCCTCCTCTCCATCTGTATGCATTCATGTAACATCAATGCATGTCACTAACTTTGCTTCTTCCCCGGAGTTTTTTGTGCTTTCTCATCTCACAGGAAAACCTGAGTCCCGGGCTGAACCTTTGCGGTCCTTCACAGTCCTGATGGCATCCTTCCCTGTCTATTGATTCTTATACTTGTTGTGATTGTTGCTCTCCTGTCCCCCCTCCCCCTTTCCCTCTCTCTTTCTCTCTCTCAACCCAACCGGTCAAAGCAGATGGCCGCCCACCAAGAGCCGGGGTCTGCTTAAGGTTTCTACCCGTTAAAGGGGAGTTTTTCCTTACCGCTGTCGCCAAGTGCTTGCTCATGGGGGAATTGTTTAATTGTTGGGTCTCTGTATATTAAAGAGTACGGTCTTGACCTGCTCTATGTGAAAAGTGCCTTGAGATGACTTCTGTTGTGATATGGCGCTATATAAATAAAAATTGATTGATTGATTGAACAATAATTGCTCATTTTAATGTATAAGAAAATATAAACAAGTTATTTGTGGAACAGTGGAGGCTGAGGAGGTTGATCCTCCTCTATTTTTTGAGAGGCAAAAGGGAAATCAAAATATAAAAAAGAATATTTGGTTGAAATAAACCATTACAAATCTCAGTATTATTTATAAAATATGTTTTCTCTCTTTGGAAAAAATCCATTACTGAAATTCTGTTTAAAATGCTTCAACAGCGACACCTGCAGGACGGGAGGAGAAAGGGCAGTGTGTCAAGTGGTGGAAGGGGTGCAATTGGTGTAGGTGGAGTGGGGGACAGAGGAGGACGGGTGCCTGCTGACCTCCGCAGGGCAGAATCTCTTACATTGGACTTAATGTATTTCATTTTTTTTCATATTAATCTGTGATTGGCCATGACACGTAAAATGACGCTCCAAGGGAGGACGTCCTCCCTTACCAATCAACAACCAGAATGCAATACTGACATTGAGTTGGTCCAATGATATTTTCCAGAATTCAATTCTCTCCACTGTAAGGCAGAGTAGCAGCTCCTTGCATTAGCCAATGGCTTGTTGTAGCAGCCTGAAGGACTCTTTATACATCCATGGAAGGACTGTTAAGGACTGTTGTTAAGCTAATGGGAGAAATTATCTGGAGTGTGCAGTGCAGCAGCAGCAGGACACTGCCAGGGAGGCTGGAGAGAGAAGAAACTGGAGAAACAACCAGGAGAGTTTGTCATTGTTGCTAATGATATCAGACTGGTTAAGCAGCAGCCATAAAGTTCTGTTAACTAACATACAAGATGACCAACGGCTACAAATGGATGTTATGACATGAATACTTCATCTCCATGAAAGAAAGAAGAAGACATCAGATAACGTGAGTCAGATACAGCTTCTCTCTCTCTGTCTCTTTGGTCGCTAATTTCATCTCTGATGGTTAAATATCTCAGTGTGGCTTTTTTGTGTTTTTTATCTGCTTAACAAGAATGCAGCAGAAATCATATGTGTTGTGGGTAACATTAGTTTGCTTTTTTAAGTTACAGTAAGCTGTCTGGACTCACTCATTTGTTTTTAATTGAGTGGTTGTTCAGTCACCTTGTTCATGTTGTATGATTAGTGTGCAGGAGGTCTGGCTGCTTGCCTCTGACAGTTTCTTTAGTTCATTTTTAAGCTGAGCTGTATATTGAGTAATAAGCTTAAAGTAACTTGAATGACAAGTGTTAACTCGTGGTGTAACGGATCGTAACTTAGTTGATCCGTGATTCGTACGGATCACCCCCCTGGTTCGGCAGGCATATGAACTGCGGATTAATTGCAAAATTTAATGTCTCATTTAAGACAAAGTAAACAAACTGCTGTAAGTAAAAGTCATGGGCAGACAGTGTGTCGCTAACCGGGATTTTGAAGAGCAATGATCAAACCAGCATCTAATGGGTCCAATGTGACATTTGAGTTATGTTTATCTATTGTTTAATGTGCTGCAGCTGAGCAGCTAATTAGCTATCTAGCTGCTAACTGACGTTAGCGGTGAATGTTTGTTATCATGAAGTTTTGATGATGTGGACAGAGGCTGTTTCATTCACTGTTTCATGCCTCATACTGCAATAACTGAGCATTGAATATTTTATATATTTTATTTTATTTAAACATTGGACATCTTAAATGTGGTTTTCATTTCAGAGCATGGGCCAAAGTTCCTTGCGGTTTCTGGCTGTAAGTGTGTTACAGAATAAATAGAAAACAAAGTTTTATTTGTCTCCCCCCTTTTTTTCCGCTTATCCTAATAATGATCTGATCCATGACTCAAATCCGTGATACGATCCGAACCCTGAGTTTTGTGTTCATGTTAACAACCCCAGTGTTAACATGTCAGTTTTGTAGACATGCATTAATATTTCCTGATGTGAACCTACACTTTTAGATCTGTGAATGTTTTTAGTGTTCTCATAACGTGACTCAGTAGTGTGTATGGCCCCCGTGTGCCTGTATGCACTCCCGACAATGTCTGGGCATGCTCCTGATGAGTCGGCGGATGGTGTCATGGGGGATCTCTTCCCAGACCTGGATCAGGGCATCAGTGAGCTCCGGGACAGGCTGTGGCGGTACTTGGCAGCGTTGGATGCGCCAATACATAACGTCTCATAGGTGCTCAATTGGATTTAGGTCAGGGGAATGAGAGGGCCAGTCAATGGCATCGATGCCTTCCTCATCCAAGAACTGCCTTCACACTCTGGCCACATGAGGCCGGGCATTGTACTGCACCAGGAGGAACCCAGGGCCCACTCTACCAGCGTAAGGTCTGACAACTGCTCTGAGGATTTAATCCTGGTACCTAACAGCAGTCAGGGTACCGTTGGCTATGACATGGAGATCTGTGCAACCCTACAAGGATATGCCTCCCCAGAACATCACTGACCCACCACCAAACCGGTCATGCTGGATGATGTTACAGGCAGCATAACGTTCACCACTTCGACTCCAGACTCTTTCACGCCTGTCACATATGCTCAGTGTGAACCTGCTCTCATCTGTGAAGAGAACGGGGTGCCAATGGCGGACCTGCCAATTCTGACGTTCTCTGGCGAATGCCAATCAGGTTGCACAGTGCTGGGCTGTGAGCACAGGGCCCATTACAGGACATTGGGCCCTCATGCCACCCTCATGGAGTGTGTTTCTGACAGTTTGGTCAGAAACATGCACACCAGTAGCCTGCTGGAGGTCATTTTGCAGGTCATCTAGCAGTGCTCCTCCTGTTCCTCCTCACACAAAGGAGTAGATACCGGTACTGCTGCTGGGTTGATGTCCTTCTACAGCCCTATCCAGGTCTCCTTGTGTAACAGCCGGTCTCCTGGTATCTCTGCTCTTGACACTGTGCTGGGAGACACAGCAAACCTTCTTGCGACCGCACGTATGGATGTGACATCCTGGAGGTGCTGGACTACCTGTGCAACCTGATTGGGCTGCAGGTACCGCCTGATGCTACCGGTAGTGACAAGGACACTAGCAGAACACAAAACTAGAGAAGAATCAGTCAAGAAGGATAAGGAGAGAGCAATTATCTGTGGCCATCACATGCAAAACTATTTCCTTTTTGGGGTTTGTCTTGCTTTTGCCTCTCAATTACACCTGTTGTCACTTTCATTTAAACTAAAGCAGGTGAAATTGATTCACAATCACTTGTGCTTCCTAAATGGACAGATTAATATCCCTGAAGTTTAAGTGACTTGGTGTTATACTGTGACGGTTAAGTGTTCCCTTAATTTTTTTGACCAGTGTATATAGTATAATATTATACCTGTATATATTATGGTTATGGATGAAAAAGTTACTTAGAAAAAACATTTTACTGGATGATAATTAGTGTTTTTTCCAGTGCTTGTTAATTAATTCAAACGCAAATCAGACCCACAAATACTAAGGGTGTATTGGTGTAAACCCTTTTCGAACATAATAGGAGGGTAAAATATTTAAATTTGCTTTTCTGAGTGCATGGCTGCACACTGCAGGTACCTGTGCTTTGGCATGGAGGGGTGGAGATTGGAAATTCAGATGCGGCGATGTCAGCAGCAGCAGCTTAGTAACAACAGGCACTTGACTACTAATTCAGCCCTTGACAGAGAAGGGCTGTCAAGGGCTGATTTAGCATCCACGTGTCGTTACTTGGCACTTGTGAGGAGGAGGAGGAAGAGACTACTCCTGCGCCAGTTTCTCCTCTACAACATATTTTTGTGACAAATTTAAGCAAAGTGCTTTGTTTTGCCATTAAATTACTATATTAAATTTTAAGCAGCTAGTAAGCGGAAAGTAGGCTTCTTTGTGCAATGTGTGGGCTGTAGTCACTGAGTGAAAGAGGAGGGGCTGCTCACAATCTGGCACTTGCGGAACATGCTGCCACTCCAAAAATCTGACCCATCAACATCATCATATGGTAAACAAGAAATTGTTTTATTTTTATTGGTCGCATAGTCACATTTCAAATTGAAACAGTATTCACTGACTGCCTTGAGCCCACCCAGAGCTATGCACCAGGTTCCCAGTTGTTAATTTGAAGAAACTTCAGACACTTAACAATTTTTTAACTGACAGAAAGTACCTAGTTTGTATTAGTACTGACACATTAGATTCTTTCTTTAAAACTCTTTAATGAGCACATTTCCCATATACTACCAAATAACATAACCCTTTCAAAGAAATGTCCTAAGAATGAACAGCATGCAAAATTGTTGAAAAAATACTGAAAAAACTGCACATGGAACAACTCAACCAACTTAACCCCCCCCATTATTCTTACTAGTACAGTGCCTGTTCGGAACAGGCTGATTGCTGGGCCAAGCTGATGGCTTGGTTTCTGGCCACTACTTCAACTCAGAGAAAAATTAATACAGTTGGTGTGAGATGTGAATGATAGACATGAACAACATGAAAGAAACTAACATTCTATTATACACAGATGTTACAATCGTTGATTATAAAAACAACAATTCTTATTTTCAGATGATTATCCACTACTTAAAACATGCTTATGAATATTACATTCCATTTCTGCCATGTCCATTCCACTAGATGCCACTGAAATCTGCACACTGCGACTTAAATGTTAAATATCTGCAAATTAGTATAAAATTAAGAGACCTGTAAAATAAAGCCTTACCATTTGTCTCAGACTTTGGTGTGCATTATTCCTCTGCGAAACGTGTTTAGCATTGTTGTGGTTTGAACCCAGTGTCTAACAGCTTTAACTTACTGGATCAGCAACTGTCACTGGCTATGCTGGTTACTTCTCCCATACTGCCTCATTCACAAACAGTGCGTATGCACAAATCTCACTTTATTAAGATTAAATATTTTTTCAGGCAAGAAAGTAACCATGTAGATTCCAAATATGTGGTCAGTTTATCCAAATAACACCCATTTGTAAATCTGTTGCGACGTTTTCAGAGATGTGAGGAGCTGCTGGCCAGGTGAAAGGGTCATCTCAGCTGCTAGTAGCCCGAGTCCTGCGTCATCATCCCGGGGAGAAAATGATCTGATGAACTGATCTGTGCAGCTCTTTGGTGATTCACTGCTAGTTCTAATGTCTCCGTAGCATTTTTGATATACGATATAATCTTCTTGGAAGATAAATGGTGGAGTCACAGATTATTTGTAGCTCCTACATTAGTTTGTCTGACTGCAAGTTACAGTGAAGCTTCATGTTCTTTCTGGACAGAACAGCAGCACTGCCCCTGGGGCTCTATATGTACAGATATCACCACATTTACATAAATATAAATGTATTAAAAACAAACAGATTAGTCAATATTAAATTTTGTTTTATTTTATTAAGCGTCTTCCCATCCTCAGAGGTTTGTACTCCCGAGTTGAACTTGCCCAGTGCTCAACACACTGACGCCAGAACAGGGAGGACAATGAGACTTTTTATGTCCCCACTTTCAGGTTTTATGGTAGTAAATGAACGATTAAATGAAGGTAAACGCAGTGAACCAACATGCGTAATGGCACTGCACTCTGGCGCAGCACCTCAGAGGCTTCAGATTTATCAACATATCAGTCCTACTGCCTTAATGAACTGAAGGGAAAAGGGCTTCATACACTATAACGCAGCTGTGGACAGCAGATACTGTCAGAATCACCCAGATTCATTTACAGATCAGTACAGATGCTTTAACCTCATTAAACGTTATTTCTATGCCCATTTTGGCTGGAGAATGTTTCATTGTTTTTTATTTTAGGCATTAATCCATTATTGCAGCACATTTAAAGCAAGTATTTAGTCTGCTCTTGTTGATAAAATCACCAAGTGGCAGCAGAGTGACTTTGCTCCAGAAACAGATGTGGTTCTGCGCTGCCTATTTGCGCGTCTCCTCCCGGCAATTCACCGTGCGTGCAGCGCTGCACATCACAACACCACACAGACGGGCAAAGCAAATTTCAAGGTCAGGGAAATACCAAACTATCTGTGTGCTGCTTGCGCTGGTCATTTCACTATCAAGAAAAATAGGGCCCACTGTTGTATTTGGTAGATAAATTATTGAAACTAGTCTGAACTGGCAAGCATCGTAGGCTACTCACAGTCCCCCATGTTCTGTTTAAGATTGGATTTAAAGGTCCAACATTTTAGAGTAGACATTATCGCTGTGACCGTAATACCTGGCTTTAGATGTTACCACTTTATTACCATAACACCTGAAAGTGGGGACACAAAAAGTCTCATTGTCCTCCCTATTCTGGCGCCAGTATGGGAGCTACAATTAATCTGTGACTCCAACATTTATCTTCCAGGAGGATTATATCATATATCAAAAATGCTACAGAGACATTAGAACTAGCAGTGAATCACCAAAGAGCTGCACAGATCAGTTCATTGGATCATTTTCTCCCCGGGATGACGACGCAGGACTCGGGCTGCTAGCAGCTGAGATGACCGGCTGCTTTCACCCAGCCAGCGGCTCCTCACATCTCCGAAAACGTCGCAACAGATTTACAAATGGGTGTTATTTGGATAAACTGACCACATATTTGGAATCTACATGGTTACTTTCTCGTCTGAAAAAATATTTAATCTTAATAAAGTGAGATATTAACAGGCCTAGAGTGAAAATTACAACAGTCTGGCTCAAAGTTGACAACAACTAAAGTCATTATGTTACTGTAAGTGCAATAAAAGCTTTGTGAGTAAAAAGCCAAGAAGAGTAATTCATCTATGTAATCTGCACAAAAGTTGGAGAGACTCCAAATGACGAAAAATATTGCCATAAAGAATGTGATTTGTGTCACAACGATGTAAACAATAGAGCATTATATGAAACGATAGACATTTTTCTCTCGTCACACAATATATATCATCATATCGCACTGTGGCTGAATACTATGTAAGTAGGGATATCAGTGAATGGGTGCCGTCTCCCAAATGCAAGTTTCAGCTCTTTCCGCAAATGTTCAGTGGGATTCAGATCAGGACTCATAGCAAGCCACTTCAGAACAGTCCAACGTTTTTCTTCTCATCCACTCTTGGGTGCTTTTTGATGTATGTTTGGGGTCAATATCCTGTTAGAAGACCAATGACCTGCGACTAAGACAAAGCTTTCTAACACTGGGCTTTATGTTTCGCTCCAAAATGCCTTGATAGTCCAGATTTTATTGTGCCCTGCACAGATTCAAGGCACCCAGTGCCTGAGGCAGCAAAGCAACCCCAAAACATCACTGAGCCTCCCTCATGTTTCACTGTAGGCATGGTGTTCTTTTCTTTGAAGGCTTCATTTTTTCTTCTGTAAACAGGTTGGTGTGATTTACCAAAAAGCTCTAATTTTGTTTCATCTGTCCAAAGCACATTCTCCCGGAAGGACTGTGGCTTGTCAACATGCATTTTGACAAAGTCCTGTCTGGCTTTTTTGTGTCTCCCTCTTAGAAGTGGGGTCTTCCTGGATTTTCTGTCATGGAGCCCAATTTCATTCAGACAGCGACGAATGGTGTGAATTGAAACTATTGTACCTTGAACTTGAAGATCAGCTTGGATCTGTATTGAAGTTTTCCTTGGTTCTTTCTAGATCATTCAAGCAATCCTTTTGTTCAATATCAGGCTAATTTTCCTCTTGCAACCACGTCCAGAGATGTTGGCTACAGTTCCAATGGCCTTTAACTTCTAAATAATATTGGCAACAGTGGTCACAGGAACATCAAGCTCTTTGGAGATGGTCTTGTAACCTTGTTACGTTGACTATGCTTGGCTATTACCTTTTTTCTAATGTCTTCAGACCACTCTCTAGTTTTCCTTCTGTTTTCCATGTTCAACGTGATGCACACAGTGGCAAAACAGCAGAGGGAGTCATTTTCTTCTTTTAAACTGGCTACATGAATGATTATAAGATTGAAAACACCTGTGATACTAATTAAAATAGCTTAAAGTATCACTACAAATCAATTATTTCTTATAACTTCTACAAGGTACCAATAATTTTGTCCAGGCTATTTCAGAATGTCTTTGTAGAATGAGCATGAATTCAGTTATTTTCACAACTTGTTTATTTTGTTCCACTGCAAACCAAACATAGACATGCACTGAATTAAATTGAATTAAAATACCTCTTAATTTCAACATTGTTCAGGGCCAATGGTGCATTATTTTAATAAAATGTAAGGGTACCAATAATGTCGGCCATGTCTGTTTATCGATAAAATATATCTGCAAGTAACAATGGAGCTGCTCAGTGGCCAGGAGATCAGACTGTGGTTGTACTGGGCAGCTTCCTGGTGTGAATGTGTGTTACTGTGTAAATTTGATCACGGCCTTCCTGCAAAAGAGAGGCTTTCTCTCATAAATACTTCCCTGAATGAATAAAGGTTGAAACAAAGAAAAAAGAAAAAAAGAAATATTTTTTGGTGTTCAGTGGTAATGTGGAAAAATGAAAGATTCAATGTTTATTTGAACAGTTGGCGTCAACATTCAGTTGTGATATGAACTTTAGTCTGGAGTCATTAATTCATCCTAAACCTTCTTTGCTATCACTCTTGTTAAAATTTGTCACAATACACAGGATGGCTGTGCTGTATGCTCAGAGGTTTCAGTTTTTCAGCTGCAAATCTTTTGAGACTAATACTAGATTTTGTGTGAAAGGTATATGTGCATAAAAATCACACTTTTCTAGACTCTTTATCCAGGAAAATTTCTCAGAGAGCAATGGCCACCCTGCTCACACAAACAAGCTCCATATATTCACACCTGGAAGCTGCTGAGTACAACCACCATCTGATCTGCTGCTCACTGAGCAGCTCCACAAGAGCAGTTTGGAGTCAAGTGTCTTGCTTAAGGGTATCTCGGTGGAGGTAACGAGGGAGGGTTTTTTTCTGATTGCTACTGAGTTTATTTATTAAGTTTTGGATATCAGATTGTAATGTCATTTCTGACTTATTGTGAAAGGTCCTTCGATCCCTGAATTAAAAGCCTGTTACCAATCTTAATGAGAGATTCCTAAGATTTCTTATTTCCAATGTAACAGAGTGTGTACTGTACTGCACTGACTATTATATAATCAGAGTAAAAACAGTTGTTTTTTTCCCTAAGAAAATCCTCACAGAGAGTTACAACTCATAATGTTACAGTGATGATGACAGCTCAACCAGTAATGCAATTTAAAATGGGACTGTCATGTATATTTTTAGTGTACCCACCCCTTCAATGCGGTTCGTCCCCACACCGCACTCCATGCAGCAGGCTTGTTGTATCAGCTCCCTGGCAGCCTCCTCCTTTCCCTCTGCGTACGCCGCCTGGATGTTCTCCAGAGTGGGAGAAGGTGCCATTGCAGAGCCAGGAACTGGACCCTCCACCAACGATGCCTTGGCTCCCATTTCATCCCCCGGTCCTGACACCACAGAGAGCAGAGGGAAATTTGTGGCCAAACAGGAGTTAAAATGAGTATTTCTGTGGAAGAGTGGGATCATATGGAAGCTTGTGGCAGCATGTTGCAGGTAGAACACATAGTCTTGCTATAGTCCTGTTAGCAGTATACATCCAGGAGTAGGTCACCATAAAAACAGTACAGCTGAGTGGATTAGTGCACATGGTGAAAGAGTAAGAGCCTGTGGTGGCAGGTGGAATTAGTATTTGACACTGACCTCACTGATATTGGTATTTAAAGGCCAATACTAACGCCTGGGACACACAGTCTGCATGAACCTCAAGAGTGCATGTGCATCGTTGAACTGCTGCGTCTTACATGCTTGCAGCATCCACACAGACAGCGTTGCTGCTGCGGCGCTTCTGCTGCCAGCTCTATCTTTCTACACAGAGTTTGATAATGGCCATCAATAATAGCACGTTTCATATCATTTAATTATAAATTTCATTTATATTTAGTTTAGTCAGAAAACAATTAAGAAGCATGTGATCAATTGTTAAAAATAAATAAACGATATATGAGGTGAAAACGGCTTTCTTTCTGATGGGCATGGTGGGGTATGGCTGGAACTACTTCTGTCAGCCACATACACTCCTCAAACAGGACGTGGTTTTCAAAAAAAAATTTTTTTATTGATTATATTGCTGAAGCTCCATGTGTCACCGACTCTCCGTACTGGAGTTCACCGCCAGAGAGGCTCCCTGCCCTGGCATACACCGCGCAGGCTGACCCGCAGTGGTGACACTTCATGTCTGTGACATATTCTACAGATATAGACATTGAAAGAATTGTCAAATGTGTAAAGTTGCTGGCACTGGTCATATGACTGTCAACAGATCGTTTTCCCTGTCTATTTCTGCTGAGAACCGCACACATCACATAGAGAAAATAGGCAAGACCTCAAATCTCTAGATGATGCGACGCAGCAGCCATGCATAATACGCGGACTGTGTGGCTGCTCTGACCTGTAAACATGCGCGCTGAAATGAAAAGCAAGAGGTTCCGTGACGCACATGCGCTGCTCATGCAGGCTGTGTGTCCCAGAAGTAATACTTGATTGAAAATGCCAATGTGCAGTACTTGGCTCCAGTTTCCAATATCTAATGATAGAATTAGACTTTCTTGAAGCATTTAGGCTTCCCAGTCAGATGTGTGGTGAGTGTCTTTATTTCTTGAGAATTTAGGTGTTAAAAAAAAAAAAAAGGTAGTAAATCAGGTAAGTGAGGCAGTTCTGCTATCAGTGCAATATTTTTTTAATAACAGGATTTAAATTAACCTGCTCTTGTAAAGTAAAAATATAAATAAATGAAAACATAACATAAGTGTTCAGCAAATACAAACACACACTTGCTCTAAAAAGTGCTCAGTTGTGACACAGAAATATTATATTGAAGTACAGCTAGATTAAGTACCCTGATATTTAATAACATTACATCCGTCCCCTGGATAATAACCGGAAATTCTAATAATTCAAATCAAATCAGGTGAACATATTCCTGTAAACTTCATTTGCAATCATAAAACATGGTCTGCACTGAGTAGCAGATATATTTCATCAAAGCTCAGAATTAGCCCAATAAAGTGACTGCATGACAACTGAGCAAATTCTATCCACTGCATTAGCATAAGCACATTAGGTGTGCACAGTATCAAATTCAACATGATGTTGATACAGATTTATTCAGCCATCTGTGAGAAACACACCCTTGCCAAGCTTCTAGTGGTAGGTCTCAATCTGCACTAAGCATGCATAACATTCATGGTAAGAGCTTACTGTACACTGTGTTGCAGTTGCATATTAAATTGGAGACCGCTAATAGTGATCACGGTGATCAAAAAGCTCAGGACAGAATCATTCCTATACAAAGGCAATTTAAATAATTTGCTTACAGTAAAGAAGTAAACCGCGGACAGTGTTCATTTGGGGTCTTTTCATACATAGAAACATATGGAGAAAAAATTTAAAACTACAGTAATTCTATTCTATTTTTATCTTACTCTCATAATACACGTATGATGTGTATTTAGTGGCTGTGTCACCATTATCAGGTGCACCTCTGCAGGGTTGTCCGGGGTGTGGGTGTATTTATTTGTAACTGTCATAAAACAATCAGAAAATAAAGTTTTATTCCTCTCATTCACTTCACTTGGCTTTCTCACTACCACCACTCACTCTCCTCATCTACTCTCTAGCTCACTCGACCATTGCTTCTCCCTCTTTTCTCTCTCTCTCTCTCTCTCTCTCTCATGTCTTTATTAAAATGAGTCGGGAAGCCATCAACAAAGCCAAACTTTATTTTCAACGTTATCAAACGAAGAGAAATGTCCTCCCCTCTTCTTCCAAATGTTTTTGGCCTCCAACCCCACAGCCTAAACACGCAACCCCTCTGCTTCCTAGGGGGTACTGTACATTTACTGCCAGACTGACAACTTACTACTAACCTTTTCCTCTGCTCCGCTCACATCCACTGTGACTTCTCTGCCACTCGCTCTTTCCCACTCACTAGGCAAACACACTACGCAATGCCATATTACTCAACAGCGTTACGCTACCAATAGTTTTCCAGGCAATGACGCAGAGGTTGCCTCATGTACCGAAGCAGCGGTGCACAGAGACTCCCAAACGCTATTGATTTCCGCATGAATGGATATTTGGCGTTATTTTTGGCATTAAAAAATATATTTTTGGCCTGGCGGGGGTTCTTGTTGTGATAATTATAGGAGAAACACTGATTCAGTAAACATTCAGTACGTTCAGTAAACGTTTAGTACAGTCAGGCCCAGCAGTCTCCATTAGGTTGGGCGAGTTCAAAGTTGTGAAAACAAGGGGGGTGTTTTGAATAAATCCCCGTTTTCACAGGTAATTTGTTAGTCTGTCCCTCCCGCCGCAGGAAATAATGGATTGATCCCGGAGAGCTATTGATGTAGCACCCTCATTCCCTATAAAAATAACAGATTATTCGACCAATGAGAATTTAGTCAGACGAGAGCATATCGACCAACTAATCGACCAGCAGACTACAGCCCTACTGCTTCCGCCTGGTTACCTGAGGCAGGTGCTGCATGCACACTGAAATCATGACAGGAAAAAGAAATTCTCTCAATAAAAAATGTCTCCTTCAAAATTATGACAAACTGCCAAAAACAAGCCAATGAGATGCAACAGCGAAACAACCAGTGTTTGAAACAGTTGTACTTTATTTTGAAACAGTCAATAAAATTCAGTAAATAGCGAAGCTGCCCGTTTCATCATTTTATATTCATGTTATAAATATACAAATGTCAATAAAATGGTTATCTGCATAAGAAATTAAGAAAAAAAAAAAATCATAAATTACAATGATTGATTTGACCCAGACAGACGTGATCACTATAAGCAGTTTCCACTGTATATTGTTATTTTGAGTTGAACTGTTGAACTGAACTAATGTATTCAGATAGGAGAGAAAATGTAATCAGTTCAATTCAACAAAAGTCAGCATGCTGACAGAAATATTTTTTTTCGGTGTGATGTTGATGATCACAATGTGAGACAACAATAAACATGGTGGTGTGTGATAACTAACAACTCACGAAACAAATGCAAAAACTTGATTGGCAGCTGTTGGCCCTGATCTTACATCATTTCTTTTTAGTACAAAACAGTAGACCTTTCTCAATACAGTTCAGACATGGAGAGTTGAACTCAGGAGTCCAAACTCACAAGAACATGAAGACGCAGGGCTCTGAATTTCTATATGGGATGACAGCGTTATCGGGTTCAGGTGATTACACTGCAACGCACCTGCACCTATTGTCCTCACTGTAATGTACGAAATCCTACACTGACTCTATTAATTATCATTTATCCATATTTTATTAAGGTGGTCTGTACAGTAAGGGCCCAAAAGTCCACACAGGCAGTGCTGACATTAACCGTCCAATAAAAAGCATCAATGTTAACTTTAACGTCTGACAAACTAATCTGACAGCAACAAGTGGAAATCCAAAGATCAATATACTGTAAGGAATTTATAATTGCATTATTTATATGTGAGGATAAAGTACAAGTCGGGGGACGCATTTCGATATAAAATGTCCTTTAACAATCAAAAAGGAATTGTGCAATGACTAACACATTGTGACTCAATTGTTTTCATTCTGTTGAATACAGAATATTAAAATCTCACTATTTTCTGGCACTAGCCTGTCCCCCATTTCTCCTGCTCTCTGTGCAATGTATACATATATTGTTGCCTTTCAGTAGCCATCTGGTACAGTGCAGACTGCAGACTACACATGATGGCATATTTTTTCCAAGAGCCTCTGAAACCAGGCATTGAATAATAACCTGTGCAAGGTGTGCTTCATGTCATTTTGTGATAGTACATTTAGGAACGTAAAATCTAAGCACTATACGACTTAAAATAATAAAAGGTCCTTTGACAGGGAACCTTTTAAGACTTCATCATTTCAATTTATATTGTGCTGTATGGGGCATATTCACAAATAACTGTGCACTTTTTTTTAATTGCCTTGCTGGGAAATAACAAAATCAATCAAAATCAATCAAATCACCACATGCTAGGCAGGAACACTCAGGCCTTTGGGGTGAGGGTATGGGGCCCCAGGGCAGTTGACCAGTTTCTACTTGCACAGGATAGTGTTGCAGACCTGGGCCTGCAGCTCATTCACTGACCAGAGGTCCTCTTCACTCATTGTTCACTCATTTACAACCCTGACACTATAAACAGTGCAGACAGAGCATGGCATCACGCATGAGTGCACTTCCTCCTATGCAAACAGGAGTCAGGCCACAACAACAGTATCCTGGTTTTGTTTTCTAAACCTGTGATGCAGTTGTTGCACAGAATAAGCCTGTTCATTTAGAAGTGGCAGTTAGTAATGTGAGTTATTGTTTGACTGCATGGTATTCTTTTCAGGGTTCTTTGTGCCGCAACATACCATATATAGTGTACACATATTTCTTGGTAAATAAAATGAAACCTCTGCTCGTAAGTTAAGCAAGTGAAACATGGAATACAACACAAACTGCCCTCACTGTGCAGTCAGTCAGACTGGTTATTAATTTCACCAGCAAACACTCCAGTTTCCTCTTTCGGCTGCATGTGCCTGTTTTCTGCAGCCCAGTGGGTTTTCTATGAATAATTAAGGCACAGAGTCTGACTGGACTGCTGAGGCTACATGAGAAAGCCTGAGGGAGTGAAACCATTAGACCACTGTGGGAAGAAAGGAGGGAGTGCAGATGACAAAAGGCAGAATCAGCATCCACAGAGAGTCAGGCGCACACTACACCTGCAGAAACTTCAACAGAGACTGCCACTTGAGAGTTGGGCTGTTCAGTCACAGCAAGCGCTGAAACTCAACCACAGACTAGAAGGAAGCCAGCAATAACAATTGAATATGTGTATTAATATATTTTTTATCATATAAATCACAACAGCATGTGTTTGAAAGTGGCGTTGCAAAAAAGTTGGTAAAGTAATTTTTACAAGCAAATCAGCTGTCACACTCACCTACACACACAACCAATAGACACTGATTGAATTAAAACTAAACTTTTGGCAGCTGGTGAACTGAAAACATTTCAAATGTTTCCATCAATCTGCTGGACAGGAGACTCTGCTACAAACAGTGCTCAATGGACTGATAATTAATCTGTAACTGGAAGGTATGCATACAGTATATACTGTATATCACTTATTTTATAAAGTATTAAGGTTCTCACAGATGTCAAACAGCTTCTTCACAGCGTCATATTTGTGTCTGGTGACCCAAGTGATCCTAAAGGCTTCCAGACAACCAAACCACAGGCTTCCTCTTTTCATGAAGCACTGCAGTTAAGATTGGACCAGTTACAGTAGTTCTGTAAAAGGATGATGTTTGTTTTACATAAGTTATGTGTGTAAAATATGTTGTTCAAGTTATAACTTTTAAGATTTGAATTAAATCAAACCCCATTTCAATGTGGCAGTTTTTAGTAGTAATTGTCATTCGATATACATTGTGTAATTAACTCTATATAATCGTCACCGTCATTGTTAGTGGCATTTCATTGCATGTTTATCTCACTGATATCAGCCTCACTGTTTACAGTTCACTCTCCTAACGCCATGTCAGAGCTGTATTAAGTTACTGCTAATGAATTTAATACAGCAATTCAAAGTATTCAACTGGTGAAACACAAATTACTTTTATTATGAAAAACTCATAGTATATGCAGTGTATTTGTATCTGACAGGTATCGTTCATTAAAAATGCATCTACAAAAAATCATTTTTAACAGCTTATAATTTTCAAATATGTCGGAGTAAAGGAAGAGTCTTGAGCAGCCACATTGAGTTGTTAGATGAAGAGCTGCAGGCAACAGGCTGCACACCTCCTAAGCAAGACAACCAACTTTACTGTGTCCTTGCACTACATACAGCAAGGAATCAGATCACGACTGCTTTTGGCATGACGGAAAAAGGCCAATTATTGCTTGATTTCTTTATTAAAACAACGTGAGATGTAAACTGATACACAAGTAGCTATTTAGTTGTATTTCTGACAAAGTAGCTACATACACAAAGTAGTGTATGCTGTTACCACCAATAACCATGGCTGTTGTCAAATCAACCCAGACTGAAATCTTGTGGATGACAATTTATTAAAATACTTTTAGACAGTAAGCCATTGCCAGTGCTGCCTTCCCCCAGTTGTCAATGTAGACAGTTATGGGTAATGACAGGTTGCAGAGGCTCACAGAGGAACTGTCATGTTCCCATATCTTGACAATACACTGTGCAGAACTGCAAGTCAAGAAAACTGATCGGTTGGTCCAACTCCAGTCGGGAGATGGGTGAAAATAGTTGGATGATATGGGACAGAGTGAACTCAGCAGCCACAAATTTCTCTGTTCTCTATTTCTCTGTTTAATGTCTTCAGGTTAGACTAACCCATTGTTGCTAACTTTGGAGCTAACCCCCTTTGCTTTTCCAGCAGTTGGGAAAACAACAGATGTGATTTTTCTTGGTCTGAGAAGCTGCAGCGTTTATTAACTGACACACTGTAGTCTGTACTGTACATTTACTGCCAGACTGACAACTTGCTGCTAACCTTTTCCTCTGCTCCGCTCACATCCACTGTGACTTCTCTGCCGCTCGCTCTTTCCCACTCGCTAGGCAAACACACTACGCAATGCCATATTCCTCAACGGCGTTACGCTACCAATATACTCACATTCACTGTCACTTCTCTAATGCTTACACTTGCTCAACTTCTACCAACAGTTTCCAAGGCAACAACACAGAGGTTAACTCACATTTTGGTACAGCGTTGCACAGAGACTCCGCTATTGATATCTGAATGAATGGGTATTTGGTGTCATTTTTGGCATTAAAAAATATATATATTTATTGGCCTGGCGGGGGTTCTTGTTGGCCAGGCCTTTACAATTATAGGGGAAACACTGGTTGGATGTTTGAGCTTCACTGTGCAGAATGATGTGTGTGCAGAGTTTGTTTTCACATTACTCTGCTGAAGGAGGAAAGTTTCTCTGTGCTCATTTGTGACATAACAATAGTCTGGAGCCAAAAGAGAGCCAGTATGCAACTTACACAAGTGTGATGTGGAAATTTTAATCCTCCAATGCACATACACTGAGAATGGACATTACAGTGAAGTAGGAGACATCTTGTGTCCAGCAGTTACATTTCTGAAATAAACAGTATGCATATTCATAGATTCTGGATTTTTAAATTTTAAGGATTTTAATGAAGTAATTGAACTTTTTTTGTGGAAAAACATTTTTAAATGCCTTACAACATGTCTGGAGGGATCTTCAATGTACAAAATCACATCAGCTGGCTTCTCTAATCATTACAAAAGCAATACTATCATTTTGATTTTAAAAATTCATACCAGTATCAGTAGTTACATAAAATAAAATTCCTCCAGTGCACAGGTGGCGCAAGAGCAAAATTGCTGCCCACCACCTGGGGTTTGATTCTCACTTGCTTCTAGCCTGAGATGTGAAATTTCTTCTTGAAGCATCTAATAAAGACCCACTAACATTCACCCTCCATGAAAACCTTGTGTAATACATACACACATTCCTAAGTTAAATGTATTCAGAGTGTGACATCAAAATAAGGTTAATGGATTCTCATAAACAACCAATGCTGTTTTCATCAGCTCTTCAGTGTAGAAGTCATCTGTACACCATACTGGCTGAGTCACAGATGATGTCAGTAAACTGCTAGCAGTCTGAGCCTTAAAGCTACTCTGCAGTCGGTCAGTCCGACATGTGCAGCATGTAAACAAGGCTCCAGTCAGCGTTTAGCTCTGCCCCTCTGCTCCTCTCTCCTACTAACCTGCTTATAGCGAAGCAGCAAATGCTCATCTTCCTCCTGCCTCCATCACATCTGAAGCTGATCGCTTTCTTGTCATGACTTCCCTTCAGCTGCTGTGTGGCTTCTACCCAGCTTCCTCAGCCAGCCTGGCTGTGTTCCCTGGATGCTCTCAATCCTCTCTAACCCTCTGACAAGCTGGGGGAGGAGGGAAGAGGGAGAGGCAGTAGAACAGGAGGGTGTAGGAAGAAGAGAAGGCAGGGAATGAAGCTCCTTTGTTTGAGAGCCATCCCAGCCTTGCAGCTTCTTCTCTCACTCTCCCTCACTCCGTCTCTGCTCTCATCTACTATAATCACACCCTCTCCAGTGGAACCTTTGTTAGATTGATCACTTGGTTTATAAAATGTGAAGAAAATTGAGAAAAATGCCCACACTTTCCCCAGAGTCTAAGGTTATGTCTTCAAATGTCTGACCAACAGTCCAAAAGATAATCAGAACAGAAAATAAGCAACCAGAGAATGATTGGTATTTCTGTCTGAGAAATGACTCAAACAATGAATTGAATATCCAAATGTCTGGAGATTATTTTCTATTAATCAAGTAATCAATGAATTAACTAATTATCACACTAGTACAGCAGATCAATATCAGCTTAATCTCTGTGTGTCCAGTACAGACATAGATCCAGGACATGTTTAGCCTTGCTTAGCACAAATAATAGAAACTGAGATATATGTTATCTGTTTTTGATGAGAACATGACGAGAATCTGTTGTCACAATAGTCACAATACTATAAATCTGAAGTTAACTTCGTTTGACTTTGTTGGTAAAACGACACATCTGAACCACTCCAGGGCTAGGATGGGCGTTTCTTTGTTTAGAAACAATATGTATAAATAGCTTTAAAGGAGCAGCCTTTTCACTACTCATTTCATCAGGTGAGGGACAATGATATAGTAAAATGCAGTTTGTTATAAGATTCCATGTTACATTCTGTTTCAATATGGGCTGCTATTCAACAGGTTATGCTATAAATTATGTTGGTGTATGGTGTTTTCTTGTCTTAAAATTTATTCCATGTCCCCCTTTGTAACTTTGAGCACCTGCCCCTCTAAAGGTCTCTGCACAGCCTTGCTTTTGAACATAAGAACATAACATAACTTGAACATAAGAAAGTAGAGATGAGTAGCCAACTAGTGTAAACTAACATGATGCCGTGAGTTGGTTTTTCTCCTGTTATATCCATCCTGATATATCCATCCCTGAAAGAGACACCAGTTTCTACCTCAATGCTGCTTGCAGTCACATTTTTTGCCAATTAATTAAATAACTAACAGGTACAGAATTACACTCAAGTTTATGAAATGTAGCACTTGGTTGTCAGAACATAACTGAGCGACGCCATCCCCCGAGGAATGGCAAGAGATGTGGTTGAAAGCTTCAGAAACAGGATCATCAGACACTGTGTGAATGGCTAAAATATTATTTCCTACAGTATGTGGCACTAGTGATGACTCACTGGAAACTGTGTATATTTTTGATGAACTATGTGTCATTTAAGGCTCACTTCCTGTTGCACGTAGGCAATACTACATAAGTGAAATATTAATGCAGCAATACATTTACCAGGAGGCAAATGACAGGAATATACATTTTCATGAAGACTGGACATTGCATGTAGGAAATAACTACCACTTCCTGTGTCCACTATGTGGCACTAGAGAACACCCACTAATTATACGTCATGTTGTTGTATATCATGTGTAGACCACACCAAGTAAATTTCATATCAATCGGATGACATTTGTCATATTAGGCTGACTTCCTGTTGCCATTAGGTGGCGCTATGACTATGACTCAATAAGAGCATGTAGATGTGTTCAGGCCTGGACTCTTATCAAACATGAGAAATCTGGGGCAGAATGGACGATGTAAAGTGGAGTTAGAACTACTTCCTGTTTAATGCCCCAAACATGTTTTGGGCAAATTTCACCAGCACGCAACACCAAGGGCGCTCCATGAAAACGAATAAGCTTCGCAATTTAACATCACAAAAGGTCTTAAGATGTCACCTACCAAATTTGAAGCCTTTCAGATCAAATCTCTAGGAAGAGTTTGTTAAAGTACAACGCATGTCAATGGCTTCACTTTGCAAAAAAATGTAAAGTAGGTTCAAAATAGCGGACTTCCTGTTGGATTTAGGGTATGGCTCTAAGACGCTTTTTCTAAAGTGGGGAGACGGCACATCTGCCTGCCTACCAAATTTCGTACCAATATCTATGTCAAATTTAAAAGGCGAGGGCTTTGACTTTGAAATTTTCTAGGGGGCAAAGAAAGAAACTCTGTTCTAAAATGGCCTTACGTTTGGGAGCGCTATGGGGCCAACTGGCAACGGCCGAGCCCAATCACTATAGATTGGACTATAGTAGTTGCGTCTGTTGTTTCCCCAGCTGCTGGAAAAGCAAAGTTAGCAAAAATGGGTTAGCCTAACCTGAAGATGTTAAATCGGATTTTCATGAGTTTGAGTATCCTAAACCCCTAAAAAAACACTGTGTAGAAACAATACTAACTTTCAGGCCCTTTTATGTCCCATTGACACACATTAAAACCACATTTTTTGATCCTGTGGTTGCCACTGCATAAATTCATGCATTCTGTGTAAGACTTTCAAACTGAAGCCTTGGCTTCAAAATTTTGGTTTTTACTATTTTCCAGCTGATTGAGCCATTTTCTCTTTTTTAACCCTTTGTGCTGAAGAAGAATACCCTTTTGGGAGCAGACTTAATAATTAAAGGAGAACACACATTTGGTTTGGAGACTTGATAATCAAGTGACGTCTGAGACAACTCTTTGATCAAACATATATGCCAATTGTCCTTTCCACCTCCTGACCCCTGCTGATTTGACCCCTCCTGTCTTGCCCCTGGATTTGCCTTGATCTTGTATGTAAATGCCCTCCCCTCCTATCTTTTGTTTACCATTTGTTGATCACTACTTTGATCCTTACTGTATAAAGTCTTTCCATTTCTTCTGCTCTGGGTCAGTCTACTGTATCAGACCAGCTCTGTGTCACTAAGCTCACCGCATTTCCGGAATGCTATTAAACCACTTCCACCACAGCAAACTTTGAACAAGGACTTGAGTGAATTTTCTTCAACAGTGCAAAATGCATGCTATTTTCCTGGTTCCACTAGGGGCATTAATCCTCTATTACTACAGCTTCAATGAGTTGTATGTGTGGGTAGGAATGTCTAAATGTGATGTATGTGTGTGTATGGAGAAATTGGTGTGTGTGTGTGGTCCTGGTATTCCCTACGTTGTGGGGATGTAAATCTGATTACACTAGGGACTTGCCTCCCTTATGGGGACAAAAAGCAAGTCCCCTTAACATAAATCATTAATTTTAGGGTGAAGACTTGGTTTAAAGTTAAGGTTCTTTTAGGGTTATGTTAAGGTTAGGGTAAGAGTTAGGGTTAGGCTTGTGGTGGTTATAGTTATGGTTAGGATAAATCTCCAGGAAATGAGTGTAAGTCAATGTAATGTCCTCTAAAGTGATGGAAACACAACTGTCTGTGTGTGTGTGTGTGTGTGTGTGTGTGTGTGTGTGTGTGTAGTCAAAATACAGACACTCAAATCCTTATAGAAAAAAAACAGCCCAATGTAAACCCATAAAAACTGTATTTTTTGATCCCATGGCCACAATATTGTATAACCATGAATTCTATTTTATTAAGCTTTAAAACTGAGGCCCTGGCTTCAAAATTGTAGTTTTTACTATTTTCCATCTGACTGAGCAATTTTATCCTGTTTGCCCTGAAGAACAAATGCATACCATTATAATTTCTCTCCACTAGAGGCTATGCCAGGGACATTTCATGTATTACCAAGTTACATTACGGACATTGTAGCAAATTTATTCATCTAAAATGGTTTGTTTGTATTTACATGGATGTCCAAGGGTGGTGTATGTGTGTGTATGGAAAAACTGTGTGTGTGTGTGTGTGTGTGTGTGTGTGTGTGCACCTAAAAAGAGGTCATTTATATGGGCTGCAGGTCACATTACACCTTCCTCCCTCACTCTCACAGACACACATATACACACACCTTCACCCTCCTGCCCACACGCACATGCATGAGTAGGCCTTCTGACTCAATAAATTATAGGATATTATACTTGATACAGATGCCTACATGGGTTATAGTACAGTATATGCTACTGAGCTTTGAAGGTATGTATGTATTTGTGTGTGTGTGTGTGTGTGTGCTTGGAGTGACAGAACAAGTGCATATCTGTCACTCTACACTGTCTGTGTGTGTGTGTGCGAAACAAGAGGGCAAGTGACTCCCATGGCTTTTTTTTTTTCATTTGCCCTGATTTATATGTCTTTTAAATACTGATTCATATGTTTTTGGAATACAGAGATAAAAGTGAGTTCAAAGCCCCCCGATTACATAGTTGGCCATACACACACTCCTAGACAAAGAAACCTGCTGCGCCGCAAAGGCACAGTGGGGCAAAAACCAAACAAGGCACCCCAAACCATCTGTTTGTTTATGTAGCTGCAGTCATAGCTAAACTTACAAATACAGCCAGCTCTCAAGCTATGCATTTCTTTCCCTTGACACACACACGTATAAATGCACGCACACACACACACATGCACAGACCCACTAACTCACTCACACATTCATTCATTTCTGTTCTGAATTTTTGAATGTTAAATGTTGAATTTTGTTAAATTTTGTAAAATAAATGTTGTTTGAAGTGATGTATTTATGCTATATTTTTAGAGCAAAATAAGGTAATATGCTATTAAAAAGTAAAAACTTTGAAGGATAATAGGACACTTAACATACACTATAAATTAACAGGTCAGATTCTATATCTTAATCTTATACTGCACAAGAAAATAATAATGCATACATTTCAATGTTGTTGCTAATCACTGACCTATCCCAGACTGCGATAATAATAAAAAAATCCCCCTTGCCTTCAGTATATAGAAAATATTTAAATTTTTGTGTTTTTTTAAAATAAAAAAATAGTGGTATCATCACAAAAACTGGCCTTTAAAAAGGTTAAAACTATGAAAATTAATGAATATTTAGTAGTTATGATCAAGACTGATGTTGGTTAAAAAATTTAACTCAGTGAGAGTGGAAAAAAATATTAATTTATAATATTTTTATGGCAGTTTTTGATGGGGACCTTTTAGGTCCCTAATATGCTCTATTGATACCATTTTAAAGCGAGGTCCAAGGGTCAAAGCTGCAAGTAGCAATGATCGGGCCCTCGCTCCTTCGCTCATGTAGGGGGTGCACTACAGTCGAACTACGCCGCAGTTGAACTGCTGTTATTGCAGAGCAACACAATACAGCAATACATTTACCAGAGGGCACCTGACATGGATATACATTTTCATGAATATTGGACATTGTATGTAGGAGATAACAATCACTTCCTCTATCCTCATGTGGTGCTAGAGAACACCCACTAATTCAATGTCATGTTGCTGTATACCATGTGTAGACCACATCATGTAATTTTCATGTAAAATGGATGATGTTTCTGACGTAAGGCCAATTTCCTGTTGTCAGAAGGTGGCACTATGACTATGACGCAATATTGACATATAGATGTGTTCAGGCCTGGACTCTATCAAGCATGATAAACATGGGGCACATTGGACAATGTACAGCCAAATTACAACTTCCTGTTTAATGCCCCAAACATGTTTTGGGCAAAATTGCCCAGCTAGCCACGCCAATGGTTTTCCACGAAAACTAAAAAGTGTCCCAATTTAGCATCACAAAGGTGTTAAGACCAAATTTGAGGTCACTATAGTTAAATCTCTAGGAGGAGCTCATTAAAATACAACATCTGTCAATGGTTTCACTTTGCAAAGAAAATGCAAAGTAGATTCAAAATGACTGACTTCCTGCTGGACTAAGAGTATGGCTCCAAGAAGCTTTTTTAAAGTCTGGGGATGGTATATCTGCACTAAAATGGCACTAAAACATACTAGAATCACTTTAGCTAACAATTTGTTAAGACACAAATATTTTTATTGCATCACAAATCCGACATCTTTTTTAGTGAACATCCTTTTTAGTGAAAAACAAACATTCAAACAATTGCTGGAAAATTGCGGGCTCCCCCTTGTGACAATTCAAAATAAAATCAGTAAATCAATATAGGGCCGTACGTTAGCAAGCTAGACAACTTTTTCAAGCTACTCATGAGGATATTCACCTTTATCTCAATAATGGAAATTCACCACGATCAACTTATCATGAGTAAAAACTGTGTAGTAAAACTGTTGACCTCAAACTGCAAAAAAGGTCAATCATGACTTTCTATTAAGAATTTTTGATCCAGGGAGGTTTTATATTTGTAAAACATTCCTCAAGCCAAGAAAAGCGATTTAAAAATCCGTGACAATGTAAAGTCTATGGGCTGAGCGGGAATTCGCTGGTCGGTCCAGCAGGGGAAACACCACTGCACATATTCAGTGGACTGCACAATGAAGAAGCAAAGCTGGAAGCTAGAAACTTTTTTTGGTGTATGCACCAGCCAAGCAATTCTCATTGGCCTGAATGGGCACCATATTTGGTCTGATATCCAGCTCTTATAATATATCCATGGCCCTACCTTGATGTCTTCTCTGTCACTGCTGCCTCAAATGAAAACAAACTTCTGTCAGTGTAACAAAATAATGAAGCTCAAAAGATCCAATATCTTTTCTGAGCTTTCAGCCACATCTAACAGCCTTCATTCAGTGAGTGTGGCTGGATCAGATGAGTGAGAAAAAAAGCTATTTACTACTATTCTTACTCATTGTACCCTGAAAGAAACTTACAAAAGGCCCCAAAGCACTTACAAAATATGCAACTGTGTACTTCTACTTCAGAGGAAAACATTGTGCTAATACATTTACCTGACAGATAAATGTTACTGGTTATGCTGCAGATTCAGATTTTACTCAGAAAATATTTTAAGCAATTACAATATCATGCATTATTATTGATTAAACTATCCAGCATTATATAAGAATTAAAAGCTCCACCTTGAACACAAGTTAAGTAAATTTAAGCACAGTGTGCTGATAATAACTCTCTGTCACTCTTCACTTTTAAGTAAAAATTTGAATGCAGGGCGTTTACTTTTCCAGTAATTTTACTGTGCAGTATTAATAGCTTTACTTAAAAGGTACATTAAATGACACTGAGCGTCACTGGATGTCAACAACTATTTGTTATGTAAGGATATAGTAATAGTAATGTTGAGTTATGGCAACCAGAGCAGTGAATGAAGTCACACTCCCTCTGTGTGTGTTGCTATGAGCTTCTCTGTTTAGCTTCTCTTTATTTTGGTAGCCACACCAGCCATGCATGCAGGTTCGTGCAGGTGAACGTGCCTGTGAGCATGCATGTTAGAGCATGTGAGCGTGCATGTGAGTTCCTCAGTGTCCTCCATGTCCATTTCCAAGATGGCAGCCGGGTCACAAACATTCTCAAATTACAGCTAAACAGTATACTAAAATATGTTTCTGAATGCATTTGAAGCAAGAAATAGGCAATGCACTAACAGAATCTTGATCAGCACTGCCTAGTTTGAGAGTTTGATCTGAATTTCGTAAGCTTTTTGCTTTCTTTTCTTTTTTTTCCTCCACCTTTATTGAGTAAATGACACACATATTTGTTTTGGTCTGAGATTCTGGTGGTATAGCGCACCATCTAGTGGCTGAATGTCATTTATTGCAACTTTAAGAAAAAGGTTTTGAGTACTTCTTCTATCACTGCCAGTACCAACGTTCCCAGTTAGAGAAAGAATGGTAAATCAACTGCTATACTTGTATAGCACCTTTCTGGTCTTCCAACCACTCAAAGCGCTTTTTACACCACAAATCACATTAACCCATTCACACATGTTCATAGGCTGAATGGGTAAAGGGGCTACTATGCAAGATCCCAACCTGCCCATCAGAGGAAATCTAATCATTCACAAACATTCAGGGTAAAAATAAAACAGTACCATTTGCCTGCAGCCCCCAAATAACTAAATCCACCCCTGCTCTTATATGGCTGAACTGCCCGAACATCTAACCAGAGTATTCAAGTATCAAGGAGTCAGCACTTACCACAAAACATTCAACACCTTAACATCACTGCTGGTACTCTAAAGACAGAACCCTCCTAAGAGGAAGACTGGAGTTGTGTATGGCATCATCATAACATCACATGTGTCATCTGAGGTGAACACTACATCAGTGAAACAGCAAGGACCCTGAACAAGAGACTGAATGAACAGCATCCACTGAGAAGAGGTCAAAGCTCATTGACCAGGAGTAAGTGGACGACCAGAGAAACATCAAGGAGGACATTCACATCTTCCTAATATACAACCAACTGTTATCATGTGGCTGAAGTTCCATAGGTCACATAATGACACTTGAACCAGTTCCATTTACTGCCAGATGCAGTTTAAAACCTTTTAGTTGAAATTTTTTTTCTGTTCTCAAAAGTCAAGAATGAGCTTCCCTGCTCAAAGCTTCTGGGAATTCTAAAAGAAAGTGATCTGCTGTGACTTCCGGTTATGGCGGCTTGCTGAAGAGACGTACGCAAGACTGCTCTGCTACTTAAACCTCCAAATCCTTTCTAAAATACTCAATTCATAAACGTCATTCAGCCCAACTACAACTCTAGTGTTTAGAAATACGTACGAAACAAAGGAAGACAACTCACGGTCGGACACAACAAACTAAGCTAGCTGATAACGTTAGCCTCGAAAAACAGCCAGAGGATGACACTACCACTGCCAGGGAAGAGTCTGGCACCTCTTTGACAACAATACTAGCAACTATTAATGCCATGAAGACTGAAATTTCATCCAAATTTGATGGTGTTCTGTCTGAGATTGAAAAGGTGAGGAAAGACATTACAGACTGCTCAGAAAGAGTCACACAGAGGGAGACAAGAATATCAACAACAGAGGACGATGCGACGGCGCTCCAAGAGAAGGTGAAAAAATTGGAGGGGAAAAATAAAGACTTGGAAGAGAAAGTGCTGGACCTGGAAGCTCGTTCACGTCGCTTCACCGTACAGCTGGTAAATTTACCTGAGAGCGCAGAGGGTGAAGACGCCTGTGGGTTCCTGGAGAGTTGGTTACCGGAGGCGCTGGAGTTTGCGCCTCTCCGGGGGAAAATTACTGTGGAAAGAGCACATAGACTGGGACCAAGAAGACATGACACTAACTCCACACCTAGAACCCTCATAATGAAATTCCCGAATTATAAAGACAAGGAAGATGATGTGATGAGAGCAGCTAGGGCGAAAAGGCAGATCCCCTACAAGAACCAGCCGGTGAGGTTTTACCAGGACACAACAGCGGAGACGCACAAGAAGAGGGAGGAGTTCGAGGTGGCAAGGCGACAACTCTGATCACTGGGGCTCCGGTACCGTATGATCCTTCCTGCCCGGCTCATAGTTACCTACAAGGAACGCCCACACATCTTCACCAGCACCGACGAAGCCGAACATTTCATTAAGAAGATCCAATCGGATAATCAACCAGTCTGAGGTAACATTATTGATGAGCAGATGACATCGTTGGAAACGTGATCCAAAACTGCTTATTGAACAATATTCTGACACCCTGATACTAGAGACAGGAGTGGAGTGCAGAGTGAAAGTTGGTTAAATGCAACACTGTGTTCTGATCTCTCTCCTTCCCCGGTCTATTGATTAGGAACAATTTTATGATTTAATAAGCACTTTTTAATTGACCATATATGGGTGCCTTTTTTGTTTGTTGGGCTGTTTATACGAAAAAAAAAAAAAGTGAATTATGGTGGCAGAGCAATTAGGTTAGGTTTATTTGGTTCTGTTATTATTTTTGGCATCAGCATAGTTATACTGTTCCTCATGTGGTGTGGACCAGCTTTTTGCTTTCCGGAGGTCCAATATACGAAGGGGAGGGGGGCGGCCTGACTTTATTCAGGTGGGTTGATGATGACAGAGGGAAATAATTGTGGTTTTTGTTCTTTTTTTCCCTCTTTGTTTAGTCTGAAATTACTCAAAGTGTTGGGGAAATTTAAAATCATTTGTCCATATGTCTGTTGATCTAAAAGTTAAAATTACTTCCTGGAACTATAGAGGGCTACAAAAGACAAAAAAGGTTTAACAAGTTATGAACAGGATTAAAGTATTACAGTCTAATATAGTATTCCTTCAAGAAACCCATTTAACACATTGTTAACCTTTCCTGCTTCAGCACCCAGACCGTGGTCGGGAAGCACAGGGGAGACTTGTTTACTACTCCAGGGCCGAAGTCCCGAACTCCCTCCACTTTATCAACAGGTAGCAAGCAAGAAACGGGAACTCAGCTTCAATCTTGAGGAGTTGCAGCATTTATTCTCTGTCAGAACAGCTCAAACTGTACATACACTGTACTATTACGGTCACAGCTAACTGCTGACTTAACTCTCTCTCTCTGCTCCGGTCGCTGCCAACACAGTGACACCCGCTCGCTCGACCACTCTCACTCAACCACACACATGCGTCATGCGCACTTCCTATGTACTGGGCTATTTTTTAAAGAAACTACGCCACTCGTATAACAACATGAAGATGAGCTTAAAGTGAGGAGGAGGTGGAAGGAAAAATTCTGTCAGCCCCTTTTACCTCTCAGGCAAGGAGTGTTATGATTTTAATTCATGATTCTATTCCACTACAAATTCATAAAGTTATCAAGGATAAGGCAGGACGATACTTGATTATTCAGGGAAGAATTCTTAGGGAACAATTAATTCTGATACATGTCTATGCTCCAAATTCAGATGAACCCAAGTTTTTTCAAAACATATTTCTTACAATTGCTTCTTTACCTGGCGCTTGTATTATGGCAGCCGATTTTAATTGCACCTTAGATCCACAGAAGGACAAAAGTTCGAGAGTGGACCAATCTCATCCGAGAAGCAGGGGTGCAATTCATCATTTCATGAAAGAAATGAACCTAATTGATGTTTGGAGGGAAGATAATCCCACTGGGAAAAAGTATTCATGTTACTCCAATACACACCAGTCATAGTCCCGCATAGATTTCTTTCTGGTTTCAGCAGTCCTACAATGTAAATTAAAGGAGGTTTCCTATGATGCTATACTCCTGTCAGACCACGCTCCGAACTCTTTAGTTTATTATGATCCCAAAATGACTTGTGATATTCCCAAATGGAGATTTAAAACAAAATGGATGGCAGATACTGGTTTTGTTACATTCCTAGATGAACAGATTAAATACTATTTTGAAACAAATACAGTAGAAACCTCAGGAAGTATCAGATGGGAAGCATTTAAGGCTTTTATTAGAGGGCAAATAATTAACATTACAAGCTCTAAAGCCAAAGAAACTTTCAAGAAAACAAAATCATAAGAAACAGAAATTAAGAAATTAGAAGAATACCACCAATAAGGTTCTCAAGATGCTCACCAAAAATTACTTCTGTTAAGGACACAATATAATGAATTATCTACAAGAAAAGCTCTATCAGGTTTATTACGACTTAAACAGACATTCTATGATCAAGGAGAAAAACCTGGCAGAGTGTTGGCATGGCGGATCAAACAACTTCAGAATGACAGACTTATAACCTCACTTCAAAATGACAATAATGAAAATATTGTGGACCCAAATGAAATAAATGAAAACTTCAAGAAATTTTAAGAAAAGCTTTATAACTCAGAAATAGATTTAAATACATCTGATTTGAATAATTTCTTGGACAGCATCTACATTCCCAAGATATCAGAAGTAACTAAGGGAGAACTAGATAAAGATATAACTGTAGCGGAACTATCTATGGCCACTGACAGCATCAAAAGTGGGAAAACCCCTGGGCCAGATGGGATACCCATTGAAGTTTATAAAATGTTCAAGCACAAAGTGATGCCACCATTATTGGAAATGTTTAATGAATCTTTTCACAATGGGATCTTCCCAACATCCCTAAGGGGAGCGTTAGTTACTTTGTTGCCGAAATTGGGCAAACCAGATAACAAATGTGAAAACGTTAGGCCAATCAGTCTTTTAAATGTGGACTTAAAAATCTTGAGTAAAATATTAGCCAGGAGACTCGATAAAATAATTCCAATTAAAGCTGCAAGCAGCGATGATCGGGCCCTCGAGTCCTTGCATATGTTGGGGCGCGGCACTGGTGAAGGGCTTCTGTCACAGGCATATAGATGTCCCCAGACCTGGGCTGTTTTCAGACAGTGCAAGGGGAGATTAACGTCACATCCTCAATCACCTACTCTGCCTGCTGCAGGGGCTGCTGCATTGAAATGTTGTAGGGGGCGCTATGGAGCCAGTTTGCATCACTGACTGAATATTGGTATTTAGACTTGTTCATGCTGGGAGTCTTATCACACATGTAAAGTTTGGTGTAGCCTCAAGCATTTACACTAAACTTATAGGAATTTCGCCTGTCATGGCGAAACATCAAAACTCAACGCCACGCCACGGCCACACGCTTCAATGATAACTAAATCTTTTGATAACTTTTGATCACACACTACTGTAGATGACACACACTGATTTTGAAGTCGTTACGATGAATTCTGTAGGAGGAGTTCGTTAAAATACAAGGTATGCGAAATGGCCAAAAAAACGCGAAAAATGACCACTTTTATCAAGATGGCTGACTTCCTGTAGGACTTACAATATGGCTCCAAGAGGCTTTTTTGTACATCTTGACATGATACATATATCTCCCAAATTTCATTTTTCTAGGTTCATCTGGAAGGCGGGGCTACGATTTTGAAATTTTAAAGGGGGCGCTGTTGAGCCATATTGTCACGTCTATGCAAATGACCTATCCAGGATTTTAACTGGTGTCACTCCAGACATGTGTGCCAAGTTTCGTGACTGTAGACCCATCCCTTGTCCCTAAAATACAGCATCGTATTTCATGGCGAAGGATGTGTCGCCATGGCAACGGCGTTTTGATATGGGTCATGACCTGTCCAATGTAGCATCACCAAGGTCTTTCATCTTAGCTCAGTCAATTTCAGGTGCATCGGCCAAATTTCCTAGGAGTAATACAACAAAGAACGACGCATGATACTTCCTGTTGCCAGTAGGTGGCGCTATGATTCTCACTAAATATGGGCCTGACAATGTGTTCAGACCAGGACTCTTAACAAGCATATGAAATTTGGAAAAGATCAGACCATGTGGAGTCAAGTTATAAGGCTTTGAAATTTCATGGCGAGACATCGAAATTTGCCGCGTCGTCATGGCAACACCTTTCAACGAAAAATCACCAACTTCATAATATACGATCTCCAAGGTCTTTAGGCTATTCTGAGTAAATTTGAGATGGATCCCATCACCGTGCGACCCACACAGCGTCAAAGTGTAAAACATGTAACTTCCTGTTGCCAGTAGGTGGCGCTATGACTTAGATCCAATATTGACACATGGATGTGTTCAGGACGGGACTCTTTCCAAGCACAAAAGGTTTGGGTCTCTTAGGATCGTGCATGCCGGAGTTATGGCCGTTTGAATTTTCACAGCGAAGGATCGAAATTCGCCGCCCGACCACACCCCCTGGGAATTTAAATCTTGGGCTACTAAGGGGCTGAGGAAAATAGGAGTTCTCTACAACTCACAAAAGGTGTTGATGACTTTTGGAGAAATAGTTGATAAATTTAACATAACCTGTAATCAATTTTTTAAATACCTACAGTTGAGAAATTTCATTAGAACACACCAAAACAAACATTATGCGTCCCAGAAATGTCAACCGTAGAAAAATTAATGAGCATGAATTGCTTAGAGAGGGGTTTAATTTCTAAAATTTATAAATGCCTGGTAAATCGAGAAACATCTGCAGGACGTCTGGAGGCATGGAGAGAGGACCTACAGGAAGACATCCCAATAGAAAAGTGGGAGGAGGCATGCACCAAAGCACAATCAAGAACTACTAACACCTGCCTGAAATTGCTACAGTATAACTGGTTGATGCGAAAAATATATAACTCCAGAAAAGCTAAACAGATATAACAGCACTATACCTGATATTTGTATTAAATGTGAGAAGGAAAGAGGTACTTTTTTTCCCCATTGTACTTGGCAATGTAAAGAAGTACAAAAATTCTGGCAAGAAGTGAAACAATGTACTCAAAATATTTTACAGATTCAAATACCCTTAATTCCACAGCTGTTTATATTAGGTTAGTATAATTTGAAACTTAAAAAGAATCAACAAATATTTGTAGACTTAAGTGTGTTAATGGCAAAAAGAGTAATAGCTCTCTCATGGAAGAACACCAGGAGACCAAGTATAAGCAGGTGGTTTTCTGAGCTATCCATAACTCTCCCATTAGAGAAAATTACCTATTCCATAAAACATCAACAACATCATTTTCAGCAGATCTGGGACCCTTTCATTTACTATGTATCAAGAACAGACTTGTCAAGTGTGATGGAAGAACCTGGGGACGTGTGAACAGTGGCTCTTTGCAGTAAATAATATTGTAGAAATATATTTCTTTTTTTCTTCCTTTTTACACAAGGTAATTGACTATAAAGCATTGTCCTGACCCCCAACCAAGACCTGGAATAATGTGGGGGGTGGGGGGTGGAGGGTGGGAGGTTGACATGTTCGTTCAATGCATGTAATTGTATTACTTGATATTTCTTTGTTATGTTGTGAAAACAATAAAAAGAATGTTGGTTAAAAAAAAAGAACGTGATCTGCTCCCTCTAACCATCACTGGTTTTACAATTACAGTATATATTTAGCACTAACTGTCCCACTTTAAAAGATTTGGCTGGTGATTTTCTATATTTTTCTTGTTGTCAACAAATCTCATGTGCAGAGACAAACCAACAATTAACTGATCCTACTTACGAGTATTGTGTGTGTATCCAAAGTCTGATAGATCTCCAGAAGAGTAGTTCTGTGTGAGGCAGACACCACTGAGCATGTGCATAAATGCACTTCCATTTACAGAGCTCCACTAGCTTATTGTGCTACATACAACCTCTTGACTTTGTGCTATATTATACATTTCTCAAAGAACTTGATATGATGTGATATGTAGCACAACGAGCTCTGTAAACAGAACCACATTTCTGCAAAATATGGAAAATCGCCTTCTCCTTCAAAACTAACAGCTTTTTATTGCTACAATGCTTAAAAAAATCCACATGTATGCACCTGTAAATAAAACAAATCATCCACATATAAAATCACTACCTGGCCTTATTCTTATAACAGTCTCAGTCTTTACCGTCTTAATATTTACACTTTAAGCAGTTCTTCCCTGTTGCTGATAAGCTAACCTACTATACAGGTGATCCATGGATTTTTCTCAGTTTTTGGATGCATTTAGTTAATAGTTGTTGCCGTTCAGAAAGTGCATGAACATTGTGCAAATGCAACCAGTTCCTTTGTTATTTCAAGAATTTTCATTTAATTATTTGATTTAGTTTTGATTTGAAGATTTGACTTGCCCTTTAGTTATGATTCATGTCCCCACTTTTGACATAGACAGGAAGTTAAAAGATAAAATATCACAGCAGATCATGACAGTTTTCTTGTTCTGGGAAACAATAAACTGTCTCTATTAACATTTATCATACAACTGTACCACAATCTACTATAATCTGCTGGAAGAGAAGCAGGAAAAGGCTTGTGTGCGTGCTATGAGACTAAAATGTTCTCCCTGTGTTCATTGAGCACAGTCTGCTTCCTACATACTGTACAGTAACAGATAAGGCTTGCAGCTCTACAACAATCATGGTTTCAGTTCTCGTTTTGCTAAATTTAACCAGTGCTGCAGTCACTCCACACATCAAGACATTTCAGTGAGTGGTCACATCCTCTGTGAAGCACCCTGATGCCTGAACACTTCAGCAAGAAATCAAGGTAGTGTGGTGACTAGTGACAGGATTTAGAAAGAGCTGCATGAGATGCAGGAACATTACTCACTTTTCGGCTGCTCCATGTCGCTGTTACTGTCTCCAGAGTCCTGGGGAAGGCCAACAGACCAGTAGGACATTCCTACTGGAGTCACTGGTTAACTGCTATTAGGGCAGATTCCTCCACAAAGAGAAGGCCTGGATTGAGCTGTCATCCTGCACAATGACAAAGCAGCACTGATGAAACACGTACACAGCTCTGGAGCCATACAACCTGTTCTACCACTTTCATAGACATAATTGCTGTAAGCTATACAGTCAAAACAGTACCATGTTTATTTAAAATCTATTAACTGAGACAATATGATACTCAAAAATGTGTTTTGCTTATGGTTCCGTCACTGTGATGTTGTTCTCTTCTCTGTGTAGAATAATATATGTGTGGTTTGTTTTCACATTCATCTGCTGAAGGAGGACAGTTTCTCTGAGCTCACCTTAAATTTCAATTTAAGGCGTGTTACTATGAGCATGATTTGTGGCATGACAACTAGTTTGAAGCCAATCATGGAATGATACACAACTAACACAAGTGTGATGTGGAGACTTGAAGCTTCCAGCGCACACATACACTGAGAATGGACTTGTTACTTGTATGGCAGACACCACTGAGCACATTTACAGCTTTGCTAGCTTGTTGTGCTACATATCACACACTCTGGACTTTGTACTACATTATAAATTTCTCAAAGAACTTCAGTACAAAGTCCAGAGGTCGTGATATGTAGCACAATAAGCTAGCAAAGTTCTGTATACAGAACCAGGTTGCTGCACATGTTCAGTGGTATCTGCCGTAAAAGGAACAAGTCCAACCTCTCTTCTGGAGAATGAAAACGTGATCACTGTTACTGTCCTTATAGCCATTTTTTATCATTTTTGGACAACAACAGAGGTCTACAGCACAGAAGAATAAGTTATATTAGGCTTTGGATACACATACAATACTTGTTAGTAGATCAGTTCATGAGATTTGTTGACAAGGAGAAAAATACAGAAAATCGCCAGCCAAATCCTTTAATGTGATATTCAGGTACTACACTATACTACTGTACTTTATGAGGTTAGCTTAATGTCATGATTCAAGCCAGTTTAACACTGAGTTCTATTGCATGTTTCATTCTCTCTTTGTGCAAAAGTCACTCAGGGAAGGGCAGAATGTTTCCTGGAGGGCGGGTGGAACCGTGTTAGCGTGACCATGGGGTCAGCACACAACTAAAAACAAGTTCAACTCGTCCTACATCCTACTTCCTCTGATTATCTGTTTCTAGTTGTGCTTCATTTAGCCATGCTGGTGTGCTGTATGTACATCAAATGAAGGCGTTCATTCAGTGCAAACTTTAATTTCATCATTAAACAATGTGCAGGTGCTGGCAAATGAATCCCTTTGCATTTGGATATGATAAGCCATATAACAGATACGTTTACCAAGCTGTCTGTAGCTGTGACTTTTTTTTTCTTCTCTTCCTCCCTTTACCTATATTTTCTAGTCTGTGAAATCTATTGAATCATCTACAATGCTTTCATAATGATTTTAAGACAAAGCAACAAAAAATTAGGTTGATGAAGAAAGATGAGGTTAGAAATGTCAGTGAACTTGTCATATTATGCTGTATACCTCATCTTATTACCACTGTTTGTTCATTGTTCGCCATTTACAAAACATCCCTACACCCAGTGCTCCCAAGAGATACTATCATACACAAACACAATTAACAGCACAACAAAATACACATAAAAAGAGAAAATAGAAAATTAATATATAGAATACACTGTATGTTGATATGGACAGGCATATACAGAATACATACATGTGCACACATAAAACAATATATAACATTTCTCTCACCAAGTGTGTTACATGCATTTCTGTAGGTCTATGACTGGCAAATGCTATAAATACATATCTAAATCTAAATGGGTACCCATTTTTGCATCCATTCATTTTTTTGACAATATATCCTGAGTGTCTTATTGAAACTGTTTATCTAAACTGTTTTGACTGATCATCATAACAGCATGATATAATCACATATACATCTTGCCAGTTCTCATGCTAACCATTTCAATGATGAAGGCCTGGAAAAGGTGGAACGTGTTGCCTGCTCAGTTCTAAAACAAGTTTGGGAGCTATAATCCAGTGTGGACACTGTTAGGGCTGCAACTAACAATTATTTTCATTATTAATTAATCTGTCATTATTTTCTCGATGAACTGATTAGTTGTTCGGTCCATAACTAGTCAGAAAATGCAGGAAAATGTCAATCAATGTGTCCGAGTGCCCAAGGTGACCAATATTCACAACGGTCCACAACTCAAAGATATTCAGTTTAATGTCACGGAGGACTTAAGAAACCAGAGCATATTAACATCTGAGAGGCAGCAATCAGAGAATTTTGACATTTCTTAAAAAAATGAACTCAAAACAATTAATCGATTATCAAAATAGTTGGTGATCAATTTGTTGTTGCAGCTCTGGATACCATCTACCTTTTCCCTTTGCATTTTGATTTTCTCAGGTTCAAGAGTATTGGTCACCTCAGCTATAAGAAATAAATGAACTGCTGATCATTGATATTATTCTTTGTTGTCCTTAGCATGCAACCTATCCATTCAGCTGTTCCACATGTGGCACATGCTGTTGAAAGGTTTTAAAGTGCACATTACAAACATCCTATCAGAATTACTGAAGACAGTAAAGGTACTTCATCTCTTCTGGTTGTGTTTTCCGTAAATTAGTTTTCTAAATTGTTGTGTTTCTGTCAAAATATTGGAGGAGATTCTGTCTGGCCAACACTGAAGACTTGACCAAAACCCTAACAAATGTAGAATGCCAGTTATCCGGACCTAACGTTATAGTTCAGCGCGGAAAGAGGCTATAGTGCAAACGCACAACCGTGCTTCATATAAGTGACATGACTCAGTGTTTCCTGGATGGATGTTCAAACACACACACACACACACACACACACACACACACACACACACACACACACAGGTTCTATAATTGTTCCCCAGAAAACCAAATGATGTGTTCCACTGTGTGTGGCTAATGCGACAATCCTCTGATTTAACTACGATTTTAAAATTCCTTCGCCTTTTATTCCCATGAGCTTCATTTCACTGTAGCAGCTGCAGCACGGTGAGCGGGCTGTTGCAGCATGCAGTCGTGTGGAACATATTCTGAACTTTCACATGTTCCAATCGGCTATTTTTCTCCAAAAGAAAAAAAAATTAACGTTACTAAAATCTATTATTTTTACATACAGACTTGTTTTTCTCTGATGACATCGTTACATACCAGATCTAATACAGCAAATGTGAGCACTTGTTGTGCTCAAAGTTGTCACATAAAATATGATGACACAATAGTTGTTATTATCCAACTCACCGCAGGGTTTAGAAGTCCAGTGACCATGATGGGAGGGTCTCAAAGCTTTGAAGTGCTTTTCAGAGGCAGCCAAACATTACTGTTAGCACTAGCATTTCACTGAACTTCCTTATTCCACGATGCAAACTTTCCCATCTAAATGCTCAGTCTTCTTCTTCTTCTTCTTCTTCTTCTCCTTCTTCTCCTCCTCCTTCTTCTCCTTCGTTTTTATTGACGGATCGCAAACCAACTTTAAAGCTTCATATCGCCACCTGCTGTATCGGAATTGTAGATTCATGATATTGGATCATCTGAATGATGATTGTCTACAGAAAATCCAAAAATAAATTGGATCATCTGAATGATGATTGTCTACAGAAAATCCAAAAATAAATAAATGATAAATCAGATCCTCTTTCCCGATTCTGTATAATATTTATGTATTATTTTATTTATGTATTTACTGTCACCATGTACAGTGTTAAATGTGAATTTTACCATTTGATGTACTCTACCAGAGTTAGCTTTCATCTGCAGTCCCTTCGGCAGATCACAATTAAAACATATAACAGCACAATAACAAACAGTACAAAGCAAAAAACACACATGACACATAATACAAAATACAAAGGTACACACAATAGCACATCACATACACTCACAATGTCAACTAGAAATTATTAATGTAAGCTTGTCAAATTAAAAGCAAGATTATTTGCATTCATGAGAAGACCATGAGATGAAATCTAGAGTCAGCAGTTACAGAGCTGAGTAGTTTTTAGCAGATTTTTTTAATTTCGTTTTGAACGTACTAATGGAACTGCAGCTCTTCATATCATCAGGTAAGGCAGTCCACTGAGTTGTGGCTTTCACAGAGAAAGCTGATTGCCCAGATGCAGTGCAACGAAATGGTATGATGCAATCTTGTATAGAGGATATTCTGGAGGATCTAAGAGGACTTACTGAGCGGGTATAGACAAAGTCAATAAGTGGAGGAGGGGCCAAACCATTTAAAATCTTATAAACTAGGTACAAATTTGAGAATGATCTAAAAACTAAACTGTATTTCTCCGATACACTACAGTGATGGAAATGCATTAACTTTTTGTCCAGAGTTTTTAGAGTTTGTTTGTATAAGGACTCAAGGGGTCTTATGGCAGTTTCTCCAGCCTGACCCCAACATGTGATGCAATAAGACATATGGGAAAGAATGATAGAAAGCATAAATGTCTTGGCTGTGTCCGAAGAGAGACAGTTTCTAATATGTCTAAAATTTGCTAAGTTGTACTTTATGGTTTTAATCAATTTATGGTTTTAAATTTTTTTAACATGTTTCTTAAAATTCAAATTTGGATCCAGTGTCACACCAAGATATTTAAAATCAGTGAATATGTCACCTTTGATGAGAATATCAGTGTTAGGAGGTTGTACCATGGTTTTAGAGAAAAACATACCCTTTGTCTTGTTTATATTTAGACTCAGACATGATTGATCAAGCCAATGTGTGATCCTTTCCAATGCAATTGTTAGCTTAGCAGCAGCTAACTCAGCTGTTTTTGCATGTGTGTACACAACAGTGTCATCTGCATACATTTGCAGTTCTTCATCATGACACTGTTGAGGGAGATAATTCATATATGGGCTAAATAATACGAGACCTAACATTTTAACTTTAACACACTGTATCCTATTAAATAAATATGAAAACATCCTTCCAAGTTAAATTTAGAGAGTTTCCATATTAAACATCATGATTGACTGTGTAAAATGCTTTAGACAGATCTAAAGATACAGCACCAACTACTCCTCCTTTGTCAAGTCTTGATTTAGTTTGCTCTATTAAGTGCAAGGTAGCAGTTTCAGTGGAATGATTTGCTCTAAAGCCAATGTAGACCAAAATTGCTTGTATTGAGAAACGTCAGTTGTTCAATGACAACTTTCTCAGCAACCTTTGAGAGCACTGGCAGGATACTTATTGGTCTGTAGTTACTGGCTTCAAGGTGGTTTCCAAATTAAAAATAGGTGTGACAATGGCACATTTCCAGTCATCAGGAAAGGAGCTGTGTTTAAAAGAGAAGTTAATTAAATGAGCAATAGGGGGAGTTAAAATATCATGGTGCGAAATTGGAAAGCATCTCTACTTTTGGAGCTTTTTAAGGAGCTGATGATTTTGTTTAATTGTAACTCATTAGTCTCTACCAGCCCGAAAACCTGGCCTGTAGCATCTATAGGAACAATATCCAGTTTCCCTCTCGTAAATTTTTTCTCTAACTTATATACAGACTCAAGAATAAAAACTATTGAAGACAGAAGCAACAGTAAGATGATCTTCAATTAATTTTCCCTATACTTTGAGTGTAAAATCTCCCAAAAATGTTTGGTTCCTCCTTGTGAGATTATCAATGTTTTTCCAGATCAATTTACTGTTGCCTTTTGCCTAATTCAAATTATTGGGATAAAAATGAGATTTAGCTTCTGTTAGCTCTTGGGTAAGTTTGTTCCTTAAACCTTTATAAATCAGCATGTCAGTGTCTCTTCTAGTTTTAAATGCCTTCCTTAGTGCAGCATTTCTAGATTTCATTAGTTTCCACAAATTTTCATTTAACCACAGGAAATTGTATTTTAGATTTTATCTGTATCCTCGCATTAAATCTTTCCCTCACAGAGTTGATTCTGTGAGTAAAAGTATCACAGCCATAGTCCAGATTATCAGAGAACAGTACATCATCCCAGTTCAAGCTGCTAATTTCATTGATAAATTCTTCTTGCTTAGCTCTGGGTATGCATTGAAGCATCATTGTCTTAGTTGCCATGGTCTTAAATCTACTTTTAGTCAGTTTTCTTGCACATAGGATTAGGTTATGATCTGATAAGCCAGTGATGAAATTATAACTTTTAGTTATTCTTTCCGGTTTGTTAGTAAATATCAGATCAATTTGTGTACTGGAGCATTTTGCAATCCTAGTTGGGCATTTTACTAGTTGTTCTAATTGGAATTTCTCTGTGATCATTTTTAGTTTTTTCCTCTTAGATTTATCCTCCCAGTTTACATTAAAATCACCCATAAGTAATAATTCTTTGTTGAGACTGCACTCTTGCAAGACTTCTGTGAGCTGATCATAGAACGCGTCATCGGCAGAAGGGGACCTATAGACACCTAAACATAACACAAAAAGTAAGGAAATTTGTGTTTGGTAGATTATTTCTTTGTTGTATCAATGCTTCTTGGCAATAAATCTTATACCGTAGGAAAGCCTGTTTATTTCCCTTTTAAATGGTGGAACATGCATTTGTGGGATGAGCAGCAGAGCTGAGTATGTGGGTTGTGCCAATGAAAAAATTGCCAAATCTTCTCTGCCAATGCCAAACAGCTTATTCTGCCATTGACTCTTGTTTGGTGTTTGGTGGATTGGATGATTGAAGTTTGAAGAAACAAGACATATTGGCAATTTAACATTTAATTCATTTAACAAACAGGATTCTCAGTGGCGTGTGGAAGACCCATACACAGCCACAACAGCCTGGCACCTCCTCCTCATGCTGGTCACCAGCCTGGTCACACAGTGCTGTGGGATGGCATCCCATTCCTCAACCAGCATTTGTCGCAAGTCAGCCAACATGGTTGTGTTGGACACTGTGGCACGAACAGCACACCCAAGCTGATCCCACAAGTGTTCAATGGGGTTGAGGTCGGGACTGCTGGCAGGCCATTCCATCCTCTCCACTCCCAAATTCTGGAGGTGGTCTCTGATAAATCCCGCTCTGTAGGGGCAGCCTTGTCATCTTGGAGGATAGAGTTCGGTCCCAGACTGTGGAGATATGGGATTGCCACTGGTTGCTGAATCTCATCTCGATATCTCTCTGCATTAAGATTGCCTCCAATGATGACAAGCCTTGTTTTTCCAGTGAGGGAGATGCCGCCCCACACCATCACACTGCCTCCACCAAAAGATGTTACTCTATCGGTGCAGCAATCAGCATGGCATTCTCTGCGTCTTCTCCACACTTTGACCCTACGATCCAACTGCTATAGGCAGAATCTAGACTCATCGCTGAACATAACGTTCCTCCACATGTTCAGGTTCCAGTGCATGTGTTGCCAACATCAGCGCAAACGGGCCTGACGGTGAAGGGCAGTCATGGCAGGCCTCCTGGCAGCTCTATGAGACTGGAGATTGGCTGTGTGCAGTCTGCTCCGGATTGTCTGGGCAGAGAACCGTCGGCCATATCGTCCTGCAAACCTTGATTGCAAATCTGTAGAAGACAGCCTACGGTACCTAAGTGCTGACAGGGTGAGGAAACTGTCTTCTTGGGGTGTCGTCTTCTTGGGATGCCCACTTCATGGCCTGTCTCTGACATTTCCCGTTATATGGAACTTGGCCTTCACTTTGGAGATGGTAGGGCTCACTCCAAATAATGCCGCAACTTGGTTTTGCGGAACACCAGCTTGAAGTTGCCCTATCGCACGGGCCCTATCCAGATCAGTCAAACGTGGCATGCCGGTTCTTGGAGCAGACACCTACTGACCACTGTAGCAGGGCCCATGCTCACAGGTGCTGCCAATCACGTGCCAATCATCCACAAATGCATGTTCCTTACAAATGTGGCACCATTTAAAACGGAAATAAACAGGCTTTCCAACGGTGTAAGATTTATTGCCAAGAAGCATTGTTACAACAAAGAAATAATCTACCAAACACAAATTTCCTTACTTTTTGTGCTATGTTTATGATGTTAAAAGACATTTGTTGGGATAACATTATTTTTATCCCGACATATTCTCTACATATTTGTGTTACCCACATTGTAAACCACACATTCACATTTGATGTTGTCTCTTACATAAAAAAGCACCCATCCTCCTCTTCCATCAGGTCCGTCTCTTCTAAAACATTTGTATTCGGGCACCATGAACACACTCACAGGAGTTGTTTGTTTCAACCATGTTTCAGTCAGACAAAGAAAGTCCAGATTTCAGTCAAACACAAGGCTGATTGCTCTTTGTAGTAATGCTTCTGATGTTAAAAAGTCCACCAAATAGCCCCTCGGTTTCAGCTTCAGGTCCCATAAGACGTTTGCATGATTGACAGTTTGGAAGATTTTGAATAACCTCTGCCTCCTCACTGCAGGGTTTCGACACACAGTGGTGTCAGCAGCAGGTTTTGTGAGGGAGACACTGGACCTATCAAGGTTTCCACAGCCCAGTACTGAAAAGTTATTCATTGAGACATCATGGCTGGTGTTAACAAAGTTTAGTCTGTTAAAGGAGAAGCCTGGCTTAGAAGTTCTGCAGCGCTCCAAGGGTCACTGGTCCAGGATCTAGCTGAACATCTCTGGAGAGCAGGAGCAACATGAAGAGGAGACCTGCTACTCTTCGAACTGCGGTGGCAGATGACCGGTCCACTGGATCTGTAATTCGTTCTAGTACCTGGGCTTGTCCGTGACAGAGGAATAGATTGCAAAATATCCCAGTAAGTTATAATGAAAACTCACTGTAGGAGCGTCAACTGGCCATGAGCCAGCATTTATGCCAAGCCCAATCACTCGGTGTCCCAGCTGTTTTCCATCAACGTTGATTGCTCTGGCCAGACAGACATGTACAGGCAATACAGCAGTGAGTACCAACAGTAGTCCAAAAAGCACTCCATAAAACACAGCCCAGGTCTTTTTGCTGATGAAAAACTTCATCGAACTTGATGCAGTTTTTGACAGACATGCTCCGTGGTACAATGAAGGCCTCAGAGGACAGTCCTAGACAGCAATCCCAGTGGCCTGAGGGTAGAGGCTCCTCTTAAGCCTCTAAGCACCAGCCCAGTGCACCCAGAACCTCCTCTCGACCTCAGCAGGGAGAAAAGGCCACCACGTGGCCATGTGGCTAGGACCGTTTCCGTTACCGTCTTACTTGTCCATATGGTCAGAATCGCAGTTGGTGTTTATCCTCTCCACATTCTCCTTGATATTTAATCTGATGTCTACATTTGAAAACCTGGACTAGCCTGGTAGCAGAGTTTGCAGGGGGGTGAGCTGACCATTTCCTTATCCTGATGAGTGGCTCATAGTCATATGTTATCATTGCCCAATAATGTCCAATATTATTCACAAAAAGTTTATAGAAGTGCACAAATTTAGCGAAGCTGACAGAGAGGTTCACACCTTCTTGGGCGCATAGAGAGGCTCCAGCATGTGTGGGTTACATTACCAGCAAGGATCCTTTAATTTTTCTTCTTTTTTTCATAAAATAACTCAGTAACACTCCATTTTACAGAAATGGTAAATAGGTAGTAATTAAAAAGTGACTTATTTGAAATGTCTTTGAAATTACCCCAAAATTTACCTTGAACTTCATGGTAATCAGGTTAGCAAGTAACTTCTTTGAAATTTATTTGAAATTACCCTGAAATTACCTCATTACCCCAGCATTTACCTCAAATTTCATGGTAAGTGAGTTGCTGCAGCTTAATTTCCAAGCAGTTTCTGTCTAATGTCTACTGAGTGGACCCTTCAATTGAATTGAGTTGTTGCAGCCTAATTTCCAAGTAATTTCTGCTTAATTTCTGTGGATCATGCCAGCTTTACTTCCATCTAGTTTCTGTCTAATTTCTACTGAGTGTTTTTTGGCCAACCAGTGGTTCCACTCGATAAATCTGAGGTTCATCCTAAGAGCTGTGGCCGTTTGGTTCCCTCTGAGGCAGTAGATGTTCTCCTTACAAGAATGCCACGCTTTCTCTATATGTTGTGTATGAGACCCTGTCTGTGGATACACAAAGTGTTGCCTATGGTTGACACGATAATGGATGTAACCATCATGTGATAGTCTTTGATATGCTCTTCAATCTGTGATAAAAACAAAACTAATGAAAACAAACTGCTGAAAATTAAACTAAAGAAAAACCAAATTGGACATGACATCCAAAAGTAGTACGGTGATCCTGCTCTCTGGAGATGTTCAGCTAAATCCTGGACCACTGACCCTCGGAGCGCTGCAGAACTTCGATGCTGATTTGTGCCCGAGTATGTCTGGGACTCCTCTGGTGCCAGTGACTCCCATAACAGACTAAACTTTGTTAACACCAGGCATGATGTCTCAATGAATAACTTTTCGCTACTGGGCTGTGGAAATCTTGATAGGTCCAGTGTCTCTCTCACAAAACCTGCTGCTGACACCACTGTGTGTCGAAACCCTGCAGTGAGGAGGCAGAGGTTATTCAAAATCTTCCAAACTGTCAATCATGCAAACGTCTTATGGGACCTGAAGCTGAAACTGAGGGGCTATTTGGTGGACTTTTTAACATCAGAAGAATTACTGCAAAGAGCAATCAGCTAACTCATCTGTCTGACTCAAATCTGGACTTTCTCTAATGTTTCAGAAGAGACAGATCTGGTGGAAGAGGAGGAGGGGTGCTTTTTCAACATCAAATCCAAACAAACATGTGGTTTACAATGCAGGTAACACGTTAGAATATGTTGGGATAAAAATAATATAATAATAATAAATCTTCTACCATCATAGGTGTCTATAGGCCCCCTTCTGCAGATGACACTTTCTATGATCAGCACACAGAGGTTTTGAAAGAGTGTAGTCTCAACAAAGAATTATTACTTATGGGTGATTTTAATGTGAACTGGAAGGATAAACTAAGAGGAAAAAACTAAAAATGATCACAGAGAAATTCCAACAAGAACAACTAGTAAAATGCCCAATTAGGATTCCAAAATACTCCAGTACACAAATTGATCTGATATTTACTAACAAACCGGAAAGAATAACTAAAAGTTATAATTTCATCACTGGCTTATCAGATCATAACCTAATCCTATGTGCAAGAAAACTGACTAAAAGTAGATTTAAGATCACGGCAACTAAGACAATGATGCTTCAATGCATACCCAGAGCAATTACATTTATCAATGAAATTAACAGCTTGAACTGGGATGATGACTCTGATGATCTGGACTATGGCTGTGGTCCTTTTACTCACAGAATCCGCTCTGTGAGGGAAAGATTTAATGTGAGGATACAGATAAAATCTAAAAATAAAAACAATTTCCTGTGGTTAAATGAAAATTTGTGGAAACTAATGAAATCTAGAGATGCTGCACTAAGGAAGGCAATTAAAACTAGAAGAGACACTGACATGCTGATTTATAAAGGTTTAAGGAACAAACTTATCCAAGAGCTAAGAGAAGCTAAATTTCATTTTTATCCCAATAATTTGAATGAGGCAAAAGGCAACAGTAAATTGATCTGGAAAAACATTGATAATCTCACAAGGAGGGACCAAACATTTTTAGGAGATTTTACACTCAAAGTATAGGGAAAGTTAATTGAAGATCATCTTACTGTTGCTTCTGTCTTCAATAGTTTTTTTTCTTGAGTCTGTATATAAGTTAGGGAAAAAATTTACGAAAAGGAAACGGGTATTGCTCCTATACATGCTAAAGGCCAGGTTTTCGGGCTGGTAGAGACTAATGATTAAACAAAATCATCAGCTCCTTAAAAAGCTCCAAAAGTAGAGATGCTTTCCAATTTCGCACCATGATATTTTAACTCCCCCTATTGCTCATTTAATTAACTTGTCTTTTAAATACAGCTCCTTTCCTGATGATTGGAAATGTGCCATTGTCACGCCTTTTTTCAAATTTGGAGACCACCTTGAAGCCAGTAACTACAGACCAATAAGTATACTGCCAGTGCTCTCAAAGGTTGCTAAGAAAATTCTCATTAAACAACTGACAACATTTCTTAATACAAGCAATTTAACAAACAATCTACATTGTATGCACTTTGGCTTTAGAGCAAATCATTCCACCGAAACTGCTACCTTGAGCTTAATAGAGCAAATTAAATCAAGACTTGACAAAGGAGGAGTAGTTGGTGCTATATTTTCAGATCTGCGTAAAGCATTTGACACAGTCAATCATGATGTTTTTATATCGAAACTCTCTAAATTTAACTTCTCATCTAGAGCACTGGCATGCATGTCTTCATATTTATCTAATAGGATACAATATGTTAAAGTTGGTGACACACTGTCCAGTAACATGAAGTGCACAATGGGTGTTCCACAAGGGTCAATGTTAGGTCCCCTATTATTTAGCCTATATATTAATGATCTCCCTCAACAGTGTCATGATGTAGAACTACAAATGTATGCAGATGACACCGTTGTGTGCACGCATGCAAAAACAGCTGAGTTAGCTGCTGCTAAGCTAACAATTGCATTGGAAAGGATTACACCTTGGTTTGATCAATCATGTCTGAGTCTAAATGGAAAGACAAAAGGTATGTTTTTCTTTAAAGCCATGGTACAACCTCCCAATGCTGATATTTTCAAAGGTGAAAAGATTGACATAATTACTTATTTTAAATATCTTGGTGTGACACTGGATTCAAATTTGAACTTTAAGAAACATGTTTAAAAAAACAATTGAAGCCATAAAGTACAACTTAGCAAATTTTAGACATATTAGAAACGGTCTTTGGACGCAGCCAAGATATTGCATGCATACTATGATTCCTTCTCATATGTCTTATTGTATCACATGTTGGGGTCAGGCTGGAGAAACAGCCATAAAACCTCTTGAGCCCTTATACAAACAAATTCTAAAAACTCTGGACAAAAAGCCAATGCATTTCCATCACTGTAGGGTACTGGAGAATACAAGTTACTGAGCTTTGAGAATTTTAGATTATTCCCAAATTTGTGCCTAGTTTATAAAATTTTAAATGGTTTGGCCCCTCCTCCACTATGTGACTTTGTGTACACTCATTCAGTAAGGTCTATTAGATTCTCCAGAATATCCTCTATAAAAGATTGTACCATACCATTTTGTCGCACTGCATTTGGGCAGTCTGCTTTCTCTGTGAAAGCCACAACTCAGTGGAATGCCCTACCTGATGATATGAAGAATTGCAGTTCAATCAATACATTCAAGGCCAAGTTAAAAAATCTGCTAAAGACCAATCAGCTCTGTAACTACTGAGTCTAAACTTCATCTATGGTCTTCTCATTAGCGCAGGTAGTCTTGCTTTTAATTTGACAAGTTTACATTTTTAATTTCTAATTGACATTGTTGTTATGTGGTGATGGAGGGAAACATATGAGAGCCCGACAGCATGTCTTGTGTTTTCTTCCAAGTAACTTTATATGCCACAAAACCCTATTACAGGACACTTCTAGTCTCTGACCAATAGATGGCAGAGATGTACCAGAACACAACTGATAACACTACATTCCCCTTTCTGGGTACTGTACTGTACTGTACAGTCAAATATGAACATATGAACATATAACTATGTTCAGCTAATTAGAGTCCCACATCAAAGTCCTTCAGGTACCTTGGAGGGTTTCTCACCCTTACTGGATAGCGTCTCTCAGCCTGAGGACTCTGTGGCTCAGAGTGACTCTGCTCATCTGGATGATGACCAACTGTGGTGTCTGGATGAGTTGTGTCTGATGGGACACTTGGTGTGGGTGCAGGCCTTTGTGTGGAGACAAGGTGGCTGCAATTTCGACGCAGTTTTCCCCTGGAAGTCTCAACAACGTAAGACCTCGGTGTGTCTGCATTTGACATCACTGTCCCCTTTTCTCTGGTGTCAGTGACCCAAACATGATCACCCAGTTTCAGTCCTGGCAGGTCATAAGCTCTGTGCCCTCTGTTGAAGTTTTTCCTCTCTCTCTGTCTGCTGTTTTGTTCCTCTTCCTTCAGTTTAGAGATATCCGGCCAAGCTGGATCGAGGGAAGATGGTATGACAGGAACAGTGGTTCTTATGCGCCTGCCCATCAGCAGTTCTGCGGGGCTATACCCGTTGGCCAGGGGTGTGGCTCGGTAAGCCATCAGAGCCATGTACGGATCTTTTCCTTTCTGCAGGAGGCTTTTTACTGTCCTCACTGCATGCTCCGCCTCTCCATTACTTTGGGGGAAGTGGGGACTGGATGTGGTGTGAGTGAATCCCCACGTTGCAGCAAACTGTCTGAAACAATCTGCAGAGAACTGTGGCCCATTATCAGTTCTGACTTCAGATGGAACACCATGCCTAGCAAAGATGGATTTAAAGTGTTCAATCATTGCTGCCGCTGTAGTTGAAGTGAGTTTAGCAATCTCCATAAAGCGGGAGAAGTAGTCTACTACCACCAAATACTGGTGGCTGTTCCACTCAAACAGATCTGCACCGACCATAGCCCATGGCCTGTCTGGAAACTCAGTCGGCAGTAATGTCTCTTTAAAGTTGACTCTCTCCTTCGCACAGGTGTCACAGTTCTCAACCAACCTCCACCAGACCGAGAATTTGGCTCTTTCTCGGCACTTTGTTATGCCCTGGTGTCCAACATGCAGTTTCTGTAGCATCTCAGTTTGTAGCGACTTCGGTATAACTAGTCTGCTACCCTTCAGCAACAGTCCATTTTCCACAGTTAGTTCGCCTGCAAACTGTAGGAAAGGTAGAAAAGCTCTGTCTATGGTGTGTCTACGTGGCCACCCCTCAGTGCAGTACTTTTTCACTTGCTGCAGAATTTCATCCTTGTCCAGGGGCTCCCCGATTTCCTGCAGTTTCTTATCTGTTGCTGGCAGGCTTGACATAACCATGTTCACATACAGGTTGACCTCCTTCTGCAGCCCTGTGTCCCCTTTGACCCCCACAGGTGCTCTCGACAAGACATCAGCAGTGGCAATGTTTTTACCTGCTACATGGGAGATGGAGTAAGCAAACCTCATTAACCTCATCCTCAGTCTTTGAATACGAGGAGGTAACTCGTCCAAGTTCTTTGAGCCCAGTAGTGGGACAAGAGGTTTGTGGTCAGTCTCAACATGGAAATTAAGTCCCACCAGAAAGTCAGAAAAACGCTCACACGCCCATGTGATGGCCAACACCTCTTTTTCAATTTGAGCATATCTTTGCTCTATGTTGGTGAGTGCTCTAGAGGCATACGCTACTGGTTTGAGTTGGCTGTCTTCTTGCCTCTGGGCTTTGGCGCTGTAGAGTACCAGTCCAGGTGGCGTGCTCAGATCCTTTTTGATACTGTCAAATGCTTGTTGTTGTTTATCTCCCCATGTGAACATGTTCTTTGCTCTCAACAGATCTCTGAGAGGCTGTGTTTTCTCTGCCAGATGTGGAAGGTATTTGCCAAGGTGATTTACCATCCCCAGGAATCGTCTGACTCCGCCCACATCAGCTGGCTCTTTCATGTCGGTGACAGCCTGCAATTTATCCGGATCTGCCCTGACCCCAGACTAATCTATAATCTGCCCCAGAAACTTGACACAGTCTTTTGAGAATTCACATTTCTCACTTTTCAGTGTGACTCCTGCTTCCTCGAGTCTCTTGAGAACTGCATGCAGGCGTGTGTCGTGAAGGGTCTGTGATTGTGCGTACACCAGGACGTCATCTATTTGGCATAATACTCCCTCTAAGCCCTCCAGGGTGCGAGACATTCTCTGGAAATGCTCTGGTGCAGATGATATGCCGAAACACAGGCGGTTAAAGCAGTATCTGCTGAATGGCGTGATAAATGTCATTAAGAGCGCAGATTCTTTGGATAAAGGGATCTGCCAAAATCCAGAGTTGGCATCAAGCTTTGAAAACACCTTAGCGCCCTCTAGTTGTCCAAGTGTATGCTCGACTGAGGGGAGCATGTGCCTCTCTCTCTTGACTGAGTCATTCAGTTTTGTTAGGTCGACACATATGCGCACTTTTGTGTTATTTGGTTTGGGTACAGGCACCATTCCGGCGCACCAGTTTGTGGGTTGTTCAACCTTTGAGATTACACCCAGGTCTTCCATACGGGCCAGTTCCTGCTTCACTTTGGGCAAGAGAGGTAAAGGGATTCTTCTTGGAGTGGTCAGGGAAAATGGTTTCGCATCTGGCTTGAGTTCAATCTTATATTCCCCCTCCATTTTGCCAAGCCCTTCAAAAAGTTTAGGATACTGCTCTTTCACTGATGCAGTGGAGTCCAGGGATATGGCATGCACTCTGGCTACCAGTCCGAGTGCTACACTTGCTGTACCCCCCAAAAGACCTGACTTCAGACCTGAGACTACATACACATCTTCCACTGTGCTCTTGTTGTGTGTTTTCAGTGTGGCTGTGAATTTTCCTCTCACCTGCAGGCGGTTCCTTCCAGCTCCATAGAGAGCTTTATCTGACTTCCTCAGTTCAGGAAACTGTCCGTAAGCTTGGTATTCAGAAGCAGGTAAGGCTGTTACGTCAGCGCCTGTATCTATTCTGAACTCAGATTCATGGCCATTTATTTTCACTTTTGTGAGCCAGCTTTTGTCACCCCCTGCACACACTGAGCCCAAAAAGGCAATGTCCTCCTCCGTAGCATCTTCGCCGGAAGCATGGAGCTCTCCAACAGTCCCAGACCTGCACTTTTGAAGTTGCTCACTAGCATGTCCTGCTGTTTTTTTACTTGTTCACTTTGGCGGACACGAGTGGCAGCTTTCTCCACTGTTAGCTCTGGGTCCATTTGAAGTTGCTCAGACAGTCTTTTGTCACTCAAGCCCACAACTAACCTGTCGTGTATCATCTCGCTGTGTAGTTCTCCATAGCCACAGTGTTTGGACAGACAATAAAGCGCTGTGATAAAACTATCCACAGACTCTCCTGCCTCTTGTTGTCTCTGATTGAACTTGGCTCGTTCAAATATAATATTTCTGCAAACTACAAAATGTCCTTCCAGCTTAGCTTTGACTGTGCTGTACTCACTCATCTCCTCCGCTGTCAAGCGAAGTGAAGTTATCACATCCTCAGCTTCTTCTCCCATGGTATAGATTAGAATGTTTACCTGGTTTTCTTCCGCCTGTTATTCCAGACCAGAAGCTATCCGGAACCTCTTGAACCTTTTTATCCACTTGGGCCACTCCTCTGGCTTTGTGAAATTGAATCTGGGTGGTGGTGGTACTCGAAAATGATCCATGGCCGCTCACGTTGTCCTTTTTTCCCTTCACCTGTTGCGCCCGGTGGGTTAGCTCGTCGGCTCGTTAGCATTAGCTTAATTCTGTTTAGCAATGAGCATGGCTGCAACACACACAAAAAAACTCACAGGTTCACTTTGTCCTCCGTGAGAAAAAAAAAACTCTCAGATGACTCTTCACGGACTATACAAAGTCTTCTGACACCATGTTATGTGGTGATGGAGGGAAACATATGAGAGCCCGACAGCATGTCTTGTGTTTTCTTCTAAGTAACTTTATATGCCCTATTACAGGACACTTCTAGTCTCTGACCAATAGGTGGCAGAGATGTACCAGAACACAACTGATAACACTACAATTGTGGGTGTATGTGATGTGCTGTTGTGTGAAGCATTGCATTTTGCATAGTGTGTTCTGTGTGTTGAATATATGTTTGTCTACAGGTTCACTCAGTTTCCTGGGTTCACCAAAGTCACTAGCTTCAGTAAGAAGATTGGTGGTAGCCACACAAAACACACATGACCGCTGACTTAGGAAAAATAATAGGAAATATATTTATAAAGGCATTTTGTCCTGTTTCATTTTCCTGATAGCTTCTTTTTTTTACATTCAAAGCATCTCTTGAGAAAAAAACAAATTTCTTTGTTTGATGCAAATCTTCAACTCAATTATACCACAAAAAATAAAATTAAAAGCAAATTAATGTACAACCAAAAATGCAGTAAATTAGAAATCAAGAAGTGTTCAACTCTCAGTGCTTGATACACAAATTAAATGTATCCTCTGCTGGACCAAAATACACTTATTATCAGTTATCAGTTCTTGACAATCTTTGTTCTTTCTTTGACCTTTCCCTTAAGTTACCTTAAAGTTATTAGTGTTATTTGGTCTTCAGTTTCTTCACTTCAAATGTTCCTTTAACGATGTTTGTCAACTTTGAATTTCTTTATGACGTCAGCTGTAGTCAGTTTTTAGTCTGTCTTGGGCCCAAAAAGAAAAAAAATCTCCAAAAAGAAAAATAAAAATAAAATAGAATGCTCCATAGTTTGATTTGGTTCCTATTGCCCCTTTGGAATGGCGCAACATCCACATGTCAGCATCCCGCCAAGATGAACGTATCCACGAGCAGCGATGATGATATGGATGGCAGAGAAAGGAGCTTGTTGTGGAAATTTTCTCTCAAGAAAGAGGCACATGGAGACATAAAGAAAGCATTAAACATTGTTACTTGTTGAAGCAGTTGTAAACACTGTACAATCCATCACATCATCAGTAACAATTATACAAATGTCCACACACAAACAAAAATACAATCATCTTGTATTTTTGGAGAGAAAGCATGTTGTTCAGCTGGCCCTTTCCCCAAAGCCAGCCCTTTCTCTAAAGATTGTGAACTCAAACTAGACAGCTTTATACCTCTCCAGAAGCAAAGCTAAAAACAGTCTGGTCCCTAAATGGACACTTCCACAAACCGTTACACCTTCTTACAAACAAGTATGGTCTCTAAAACAGCAGGCTTAAGACAAAGATATCTCTAGCTAACCCCAGACGTCAGCAAGCAACCCTCAGATAGAAACAGGTTCAAGAGTTCAACTAGCCTAGGAGTAGGATTTCTTCACCAACATGTGTCCCCAAAATGACAATGACATTACATCACATTCAGTTGATAACAAACATAGACTCCTTAGTTTGAAAACATTTGTAACATATATACAAAAGATTTATAAAATGACAACCTACTATTCAATTTTCTTTCACAAGCTCCACTCACAGATAGAAGCGTCCCTCAAAAAAACACAGAACAGCCTGAACACAAGTGTGCAGAGCAGTTATCACACAGTCTGAATTTCCTTGTTTCATTGTCCATCAAATTAGAATTACAGGAATTAAATTTGCATCCACAATTAGTCCTTGTAATAATAGTCAATGTAATAATGATCGTGTTACAATAAACATGGTAACAGTTTCTATGACACCCATGTCTATAATGCATTATAAATATACTTATACTGTGTTATAATCTGCTTATAGCACTGTATAATTATAGTTCTATGCACTCATAAATGTTCATAATGCTTTATAACAATGATCATAATACATTATGAAGCATTATATAATGACTTATAGGGTCAAGTACCATATCAATCATTTTATAATGCATTATTGGTGCTTATCACTCACCAAGTTTTTTTAATGAGTCACTTCTGTTGATCAAACATTTACATAAAAGTAAAATATACAGCTACAGGTAAAACAGAAATCGTTTCCGGTATTATCTATCAGGGGTGTAACGATACACCAAGTTCAAGGTTTGGTATGTACCTCGGTCTTGGGGTCATGGTTCAGTACAATTTCGGTACAGCATGAAAAAATTTTTCAAAAATGTAAACATTCAACAGTGGCCCATTGACCATAACTGTTACTGAAACAGTTTAGTTGTGCCGCAGTGGAAACTCAGTGTCTCCCCTATAATTGTACAGGCTGGCGGGCCACCAGGCCAATGAAAACCCCTGCCAAAAATAACGCCAAATATCCATTCATTAACTTCTATGTTGTTGCTTAGGAAACTCTTGGTAGTGTAGCTCCTTTTAAGGAATAGGGCAGTGTGTAATATGTGTGCGTGACAGGTGAGTGAGTGGTTGAGTGAGAGAGCGGCAGAAAAGTGACAGTGAATGCGAGCGCAGCAGAGGAAAAGGTTAGCAGTAAATTGTCAGTCTGGCAGTAAATGTACAAAATAGGCCACAGTGTGTCAGTTAAAAAATGCTACAGCTTGTCAAGACCAAGAAAAGACCTGTCTGTTGTTTCCCCAACTACTGGAAAAGTTAAGGGGGTTAACTCTAAAGTTAGCAGCAGTGGGTTAGCCTTAGAGCTTAACTCTAAACTTTTTCAATTAATTCCTTTTAGTAGTTCTTATAACTACAGATGTAATCCCATCTCTGAACACAATGTAGGTTGTAATGGCAGAGTGGCGCTTTCCATATTTCCACTTGTTTACTCTACGGGCAGAAGAAGAAGCTAATCAATGTTGTTTATGAGGTATTTTCATATATTTCTTGAGAACTGCTCATCCAAACAACTTCACACATTGACATTGCACTTCCTTGATTCCCCAGCAATCCATCTGTCAGGTATGAAATAGATTGGATGAACGGTTCTCAAGATATGTGAAGGACAAACATACATACATACATACAGACAGACAGACAGACAGACAGACAGAGAGAGATTCCTTGTTTTACATAGAGAGAAGACAGATGTGCTTTATAGGAGAACTCCACGTGTTCTTTTCATCAAACCATAACCCTAAATATTTGAATTCTGGCTCTCTCTCTAAAGGTTCTCTGTATAGAGATAAACTGATGTTAATTTGTGTAAACAACATAAAACATGACGCACACTGTCAAGTCAGACTGGACAATATAGGCATTTCTGGTAATAACTTTCAAAATTACGCCCACCAGCCCACTTAATTATACAGCCCATCCAGATACAAATTTCAAAATAAAATGGATAGTCACAATACATTTCAAAATAAAATGGGCAGCTGCAATAAGACAGAGAAGATGCTTAAAACAACAGCAATTCACAAACGACAACAGAGAATATATTACTTTCAAAATGTTCAGTCAGTAGACAATGGTTCAGAAAAGATAATGTATTGCAGTGTTTTAAACTAATGTATCTTATTTTTCAAAACTCTACACACAATAAGAACATATAATTCAAATAATAGCTAAAGCACATATCATCACCTCTAAGAGAACTGAAGACATCAGTGAAGCCAACTTACATTCCCTAATCACCAATAAAAGCAGGATGGATAACTTTCTGCACATATTTAGTTAATCCATTTCTTGTCATAAATACAATTTAAACATTTTATCAAAATGTATTTTACTTCTTTTTACTGTTCTTTGTATTAAACTGGTTCAACATGGGGGCAATAATGATCCTCCTTGAAAATTGTGAGTTTCTACTGATTTGGATTTTATTGCTGAATAGTAATTCAGTGTGGTTGTGATAATGCTAATATTTTAACTAATGTATATTTCCTGTTATATCATCCATCAGACATCTAGACAGGATGTTAGATGGTCGACTTGGAGAGAATACGAACAATAATTTCCCCACAACCTTTTGGTTGTCTCTCTCACTTTCCCTGTGCAGGCATTGAAAGAACATTCAGTAAGCAACTTCATTGGGCTTTCCTTGTATTAATTAGCACATACGCCTTATATATCAGGTGCAAAGAATGACACATGAACCTTTTTTTTTTTTTTCTTTAGAATTTCTATTTAATAAAAAAACCTAATGTAAGAAATATGCAGAGACAGACATGATTTCCATGTGTGGTAATAAACAAATACACATGCTATATGTTGGTAAAAAAAACAAAAAACATTTAAGTTGACACTATCCATGCAATAAAAACATTTTTACTGGCAAGATAAATATTACCTTACCTGGGACAGAAAACAGAGTTCCTTCCAACATTTGAAAGAGAAGGCACTTTCTCCTCATCAGAAAGAACAGTAATATTAGATAACATCAGGTTAGAACTGTTATTAGAAACAAAACTACTCAATAAAAACAGCAATACACTGTATTCTTTCTCTGACCTTCCCACAGTATGTTTAGTACCTGGCTATACAGGCACACTATTGGGATGTGGAACATCAAAGTCAGTCAACATGACAGAAAATAACCTCAGAGACTCATTGACTTCTGCATAGGGGCCCATGCAGACTATTGCCCTGGAAGACTGGGGCACTAAAACTCTGCAGCCAAAAGAAATATTAATTCAGTTCTCAGGTGAGCCAGTGGGTCTGCCGCTCATCAGAGGACCATATCAGTTGAGCTTGAGGGTTCATTACTGACACTAGACAGTTTGATAAAAGGTCCACTTACTGGAATTTTTTCAGAGCTTTCAGCCACATCCCATTGGCCTCATGGTTCATGGTTCAGTTGTTCTCTCATATGGAATTGTGGTCACTCATTTTGGTTAATATATTGTATATTGAGCTGAGATTTTAACCCCTGCCTCTCTTCAAAGATTATGTATCTAAATCACACACAGAGTCAGGGAAATGATTTCCAGGAAGCCAAATGTAAACAAGTAAGGAAGTAAGAAAGAGGAAGATGAGGTGCAGCAGGTCCAGGGGCATGTTAGGCCAATGGGTACATGGAGGGAATCATGAGAATCCCACTGCCACTTAAGACCAGGATAGACTGCTAAATCAACAAGGACCACCAGAAACATCTTAAGCCCTGTTTTGACCAGCAGTTCCAGGTACTTTGGAACCAGAGGAACTAATCTCAGGAGCTCAACTTGGAACTGTTGTGCATCCTGTTTGTGTTTCCACTGCATCTGAGGAACCAGGTAGATCATGCATAACTACTTAACTAATACATGGATTTTTCTATCAACAGCCATGCTTGAAATGCAGTAGTCACACATGAAGAAAAAAGCAACACAGATTTGTCCTGTTGTTCTTTGTATTTACTGCTGTATGAGTTGGATGTAATGAATAAATGAAAAGGAGAAATGCAGAGGAGGATAATAAAACAGAAACAAAGAGCATCTGTCTCCACAGTAAATCATCTGTTGAGTGTTTGATGGTTTCATTTCCCAGTGGCTGCGCCAGCGGTGTGTGAGTGTGTGTGTGTAAATGTCCATTAAATTAGATCCTGATGAGCAGGTTGCCATCAGCGTATGAATGTGTGTGTGAATGAGTGAATGTTGACATGTACTGTAAAGAGCTTTGAGAGGTCAGAAGACTAAAAGGGTGCTATATAAGTGCAGTCAATTTGCAGTCTATTTTATGAATGAAGCAGTGCACAAGATGAAGCAGCCACCCAGTTAGTGACGGTCAGCCCTGCAAACTCCATCCCCAAACCAGTCCAGTTATTGACAAACATGCCCCTATTAGGAAACTGACAGTTAGGTCTTGTAGAGTGCCATGGGTTGATGAGGATTTAAAGGGCAAAGAAAGAAAACAGCACAAAAAAGTGGTTATGTAACTGACAAAAATACTGAGGAATTTTGTCACAAAACTTAATCAATAGGAAAAGAAACAACATTATGCTCTACAGTTAAGCAGATCAAAGAATGATTGGAAAGAGCTTTGGAGTACACTAAATAATTTAATGGGAAGAAACACCTCTCCACAACCTACATTTATCGAGTGTTTATTACAAAACCCAAAGAAATTGCAAATTACTTGAATGATTACTTAAGATGCAAGGTATATAAATTAAGGAGAGAATTATCACATGGGACAAACAATAGCTTATCCATTTTTAACATAAAAAAAATATATGATAGGTAAACCCTGCCATTTTGAGTTCAGTGAATTAAAAGTAGAAACAGTTGATAGATTAATAAAGTTAATATGTAATGATAAACAACTTGGGATTGATAATATAGATGGTAAACTGATTAGAATGGCTAAAAACTATATTGCACACCCAATTTATCACATACTAGATATGAGCCTGAAAAAATCAATCTCTCCACAGGCTTGTAAAGAAGCAAAAGTTATTTCACTGCCCAAAGACAGGAAAATATCATTTAGTGGCCCTAATACTTGTTATCAGCACTAAGTTAGATCTTTGAGAAAGCAGTATTTGATCAAATACAAGAATACCTCTCAGTAAATAATCTGATAACAAACTTCCAGCATGCTTACAGAAAGGGACACTCTACATGCACAGCTCTAGTGCAAATGACAGATGACTGGTACAGAGATCTGGACAACAAACTGATCTGTGGAGCAGTCCTATTAGATTTTATGGCAGTATTTGATATTATTGACCACAAGCTCCTTCTTGAAAAGCTTGAGTGGATTTAGACCATCTGCAGTTGCCTGGATGGAAAGCTATCTGGTAAATAGATCACAGAGTCTTCTTTAATGGAAGTTACTTGTTACTTGTTTGAATAAAAGTGGGTAGAGGCTTAAAAATCCTGTTTTTGTTTTTATTACGTGTAAGTGTTACAATAAGTGTTCATGAATAAACTATCTTATGAAGGAGGTCCCCACACCAGGTCTTGAACTGGAGTCTCTCAGATCATAGATGACTGTGCTGACTACTGAGCTAAAACTTTACTCATTGCCTCATTGCAGACAAACCTCTACCAATTTATACACCCATAACACAGACAACACACCATGTAACATGTAAGGAAGAACTTCAAAGGCGATTGTTGCTTTGCACTTTTCATTTATTGCCTATTTTTTACAACATAACTTTGTGGAAAGGAGAACAACAGGTTATGGAGTATGGAGTGTGTTCGTAGCTTAGCTTTATATCTGGGGAGTACCCCCAACTCTAGGACTACATGCATCAGCAGCAACACCTGCTGATTTGACTACCATTGTGAACAGGGAGCTAGATATTATCGGAAAGTGGATCTTTAAAAACAAACTGATACTTAACTTATCCAAAACAAAAAGCATAGCATTTGGTTCAAATCCTTCTCTAAGGTGAGAACCAGAGTTTAAACTCTTTATAAATAAAACATCTTTCCAGAAAGTAAAGGAAACCAAGCTTTTAAGCATCACCCTTGACAAATTGTCCTGGTCAAAAGTATTGGGCGAGACATTAGGTGTAGTAAGGCGACCCAGAATATATCTTACACCGGATTTAACTAAACTTGTTTTAAGTACTCTTATTCTTTCGCAGCTTGATTACTGCCAAATAACTGGCAATAATTGAGCGAATGTCACAAAAAAGATATAAGCAAACTTCAGCTAGTACAGAACCAGGCAGCACGCCTTGCTCTCCAGTGTCTGTACAACACTAACATCAATAGCATGCACTCCCATCTCAACTGGCTAAAAGTTGAAGACAGACTGATCACTGCACTTCTGCTCTGAACATGGAAAGTTGTACAATCCAAAATTCCATATCAGTACAGTCAATTAAAACACAATTTAGAGTCATACACATATGCCACCAGACAGACAACAGAAAGCCAGTTTTCACTTCCTAAGGCAAATACTAATTTCCTTAAATGCACAGTAGTATATAGAGCAATGAAAACATGGAATTCTTTACCACTATTACTGACTAAATTAACACAGAAATCAATGTTTAAAAAGCAAATAAGGACACACCTAGGAACAACATATTTGTAGAATGCTATGCTTATGCTGATTTGTAGTTTTTTGCTGTGTAAGTTGTACTCATATATTTATTGTATTCTCTAAAATATGTCTATGTATGTCAGTTGTGTTGACTGTAATGTTTAATGTATGTTTTTAAATGTGGACCCCAGGAAGACCAGCTGTGCTTTAGGGCACAGCTAATGGGGATCCTAACAAATAAACAAATATAAATAACATCCTATACTTTTGGAAAGTAATCCTTCCCGGGCAGGGACTTTTTGGGGGGTAACAACAACCTCCCTAGAACCTAATTTAGACCATGGCCTCTCAGGTGGAAACACAGGTAGGGGAACTGAGTTCCTCAAATGGTTTTTGGTCCTCTAGGGAAAGTTCCTGCAGTGGACAGATGGCTAAAGTGGGACTCTTTTTTTCATGGTAGAACTGTCAGAACATCTAATCAAAGTCTTCAAGTCTCAAGGAGTCAGTACTTACCACAAACCATGCAACACCTTAACATCTCTGCTGGTACCCTAAAGACAGAACGCTCTTGAGAGGAAGACTGGAGTTGTGTATGACATCATCATAACATCACATGTGTCACACTACATCAGCGAAACAGCAAGGACCCCAAACAAGAGACTGAATGAACATCAGAAACAGACATCAGCTGTCTGAACAAATTCCTTACACTGATGAAGGCCAAAGATGTGGGTGAAAGCTCTAAATATGTTCCCAATAATAGGACCTTGAGGGTTTTTTTAATTTTTTGTATTTTTCTACAAAGAACTGCTTTGTTTAAACCAATGTAAATATTCATTGAGTATTCATTTATTATTGGAAATATTATTCTTCATATATGTTGAATTGTATGCTTGGCTGTAGACAAAATATCATATTTTTGCATGTTCAGCTGTCCTGAGTGCTGTATGGAAAGGAGAGGCTGTCTGCACACAGGCTAAACCAGCCTGATGAAGACCTTGCAGTTTGAAACATTGCAATATACTTGGGAGCTTGCAAATGTCAGTGCAGACAGACCTCTCCTTTTCCTTTGTTTGTCTGTACCCATCTAGGGTTGGATCTGCACACTATCCACCTTTTTTGCCCTATGGATTACACCAGCAATTACTTGGCATTAATTAATAGGAAATGTACCAACTGAAAACTGTCTATATTTTCACTATATTTTCACATGCTTATTTCTGGGGAACTTCTGAATACATTTTTAGGAAAATACAAAACTGTAAAATGAAGCTTTACCAGTTATACATTTTTTTACTGAAACTACAGAAGCTGTTGAGTAAATCCTCACCTACAGTATATTATATAAAAGGTGAACAAACTATAACTTTTTGAAGGAGTCTGATATCATGGTTAAGCTAATTAATATATAGGCCTAACCTTAATCTCAACACCACAACCATGACTGAGGACAAAGAAGGTAGTGTATGTGGGTCGTAGAGAATTGTTATACAGCCCGATGTGATGGGAAGTGCTGAGCGCTGGAGTTTCAGTTCATCACAGTGTTCCAATCAATTTAATGGTCACTGCTTTTACCTCCGAATACTCAGCCAGAGCATACTCTCCACTGAGGGGACAGACACAACACATGAAGCAGGTTAGGACATACACAGTAAACAGGGATAACTGATGAATATGAAATATTAAAAAACAGTGACGGTTCTTACAGCTCCCGTCCGTAGCCTGACATCTTACACCCTCCAAAGGGAGTCTGAGCATTGAGGGCGTTATAACAGTTTACCCTTAAGAGAGAGAGAGAGAGAGAGAGAAATGGGTTGATTGTATTTAATTTCAGCTCTAAACATACATTAAATGATTTACAAAATTTAAACCAAATAAATTTACCAGCAGTGGAATGAAGGGCTTTATATTGTAAAAGAATAGTTCGGCATTTTGGTTTCATTTTAAGAGCAAGGCCAGAAGATTAAAGGAGACCTGTTATGCTTTGCCTTATTTTCAGACATATATATGACATCACAATGTCAGATGTTGATGTCAAAAGTGGCTGGTGTGTCGAATAATAAGGTAACCATATGAAGCAGTAATCCCTGTGAGCAAAAATCATGGGCTTCAGACTGCTCTGAATGCTTGGTTTCCAACAGTTTTTTCTACTTTCAGCCGAAGCTGATGTTGCCTCGTTTTCATTATATGGTCATCTGCTCCACGCACAGCGCGCAAGTTCACTGCTCCGCTCCGCTAACATGATGGTGTTTTTCCATTGTTTTGGGGGTAGTCATGCCCTGGCACGACTCCATTACACAGCACAGCAAAGTAAAATAAGTAGTTTACCTGTTGGAGGTGTGCTGGTTGTCTGCAGGTCTTCATCAAACATCATCATCACTGTGGCTGTTTTTGCTTGTACTATTCCTCCTTGCGTTATTTCTAACTACCACTGCCACTTGGTACTAGGTAAGTACCAATATTGCTTTCTACTACAGGGGTGTGGAATATGTGGCAATGTCATGAATTTGTCACAGATTTGTATTTTATTTTTGGTTTGCAGTGCAGAATTAATGGATTTTCTCTGACAAAAAGTGAATAACCACTGCTGCAATCAACACTACAGACTGGAACCAGAATCAATTGATAGTATAAAAAAGTGAATACGTATAATGTACTAAAAGCTAAAAAGTAGATTTAGTGCTAGGTTACTCTTTCAGTAAGGAACTGGAGTAAGGATGTGTTTAGTCTAGCTCAACATTAAGACTAAGACATAAAATACACCTATGCACTTCTAAGGCTCATTAGTCAACATGTTGTATCTATTTGTTTAGTCTTTACACAAATGGAAATGTAAAAACAACACAGCACGTGTTTTCGTAATCCTCAAGCACATTGCCATAGCCACTGTGGCAGCTTGATTAGGTTTGTTTGAGCAGTGAGTCATGTTAGCCTTGTTGACCACTATCCAACAAATGAAGATATTAAACTGTTTTTTTAAACACAAATATCTAGTACAATATAACAATACATTAGGATGAGTGTACACCCACTCATTTTCCTAACCCATTGAGTTTTATACTAACTGGTGAGGGAGTGTGCTGCTTTTTCAAGTCAAGACAAATGAAGAGTGAACCAAGATAAGACAGAACTGTCCCAGGTCCAACATATGCAAAATGTCTGTCTTGGATTTTGATAAAGGACAGCATGTGTTTGTGCAGAGGAAGATGAGAAAAAAACACCTGGTTTGTGTTTGTATTTTAAGTTCTGTACATGTGTGAACAATCTTTATCAAAGAATCTTCAAAGTGAGCTGACTGTACTGAATCACCAGTCAATGACCAAATCAGTAGCTTTCAGCAGTGGAGCTTCTGACTGGTAACTGAAAGCAACGATGTCAGTTCAGCTGGTATTCACGGTACCTTACCTCCTTGTTAAAAACATTAAAAGACTGCAAAAGCTACAGAAACAATTTCAGAGAACTTCAGAGAGGTGCTGGGAAATTCTTTTTTGATGGAAAATGCCGCATTTAATTTCATTCTCATGGTGTTCATATGTTGGTGAAGGCTTTTACACAATAGACTACTATGATACAATAGACTTATGAGTGAAGCTTTGAGCATTTGTTGCAGGCAAAATGGCAGGACTTTCATTAATCAACTGGTGCTGAGAATCAGGGGGTGTGGGCCTCCCTTTTCTTTAATGCATATCATGATTGGTATGTGAATATGGGCAGCAGAAATTGGTTTAGCAAGAAAGGCGCATGTTGTAAATCTTGTATAATGACCATGCAGCAGGTGTAGCAGCCCCTTAGAATATTTAAATTACTTAATTGGTTCATGATGAAGTCATTTATTCAAAAATTGTATCCAAAAATCTTGTTGAAAGAAAATGGAAATGTCATTTTTTTAATGAATCATGAATAGAGAAATCAAATGTCTTTATGTTCCTCTGGTGTCAGGGCTATGAATGAAGACTCACCAGACACTGCCAGTCTCCAGGGCTGCAGACACAGACAGAGCTCGGTCCATACTTGTAGTGAAGACTGCTGACACCAGGCCATACTGAGAGCTGTTTGCTCTCTCTATGGCCTCCTGCTGGCTCTTAAAGCTGAATATACACTGCACTGGACCAAAGATCTAAGAGGGGGAAGATATCCAGTAAAGATCAATCACATAAACAGAGAAGTGAGTCACACTACACAAATGACTGCCATCCATAAAAAATAAATAAAAAAACAGAAAAGGTAAAGTAAATAGAAGAAATAATAATTGGACTACATTAAAAACAGAGTAAAATATAATAAATATAATCTGCACAGTTAACCCATTATAAAAAGGAAGTACAATTCTGTGCAAGAAAGTTATGCTTTTTCACAAATATATTTCCATTATTATTCATTTTATTTATTAATGATATTATAACAGACATTAATAATGCATGTGGTTGCTACTTTTATGATGGCTACAACAAATGGATTTGAAAAGAAGTTTATCAGATGTGTATTTTTTGAAAGAAATTGAAGCTGATAGGCAACAGTAACAAAAATATAATATATAATGTAAAATATAATGTGTAATGTATGGGGAGCTATAAATATTGACTAAAGGGGGAGTCTATGGAACTACATTAATGTAGATTACTATGGATTTTTGTTTTTTATCTTGTGACAACATTAATTGGTTGGAACTTGTTGAGTGCTGAGGTTGAATGATGAAGTTTATATAACCCTAACTGTAAGTGGCACAGTAAGCGCCAAAGAAATGTGGAACTTGTCACTTTCAGTATTTGGGAAATTTCTGTGTTAAACGCTGATAAAAACACAGTGTCTTGGACTAAGTATTTTGGTTTGTCTAAGCCTTGATGAAGTGCCAGAACAAGTAAATAATACAAGATATCTGTGTGAAGATACAGACAAGATAAAGACAAATTAGGCAAAATTTAAGGACAAATCAGGCATCAGCCTCAAATACAAAAAACAGGGCCACTGACCTACATACAGGTATGACAATAGACTGTCTAGACTGTATGTGGTGAGATAAAGGAGCTGTGAAAACCACAGTAGTCCTTTATATACATTTTATATTTCAGATTTATGGTAATCTAAATTACAGTAAAACTGCATTGCAGGGTGAAAATTATGAGATGATTAAAATTATAAGTCAGTATAATTTTGGGACTTATGTTACTAATTAACTAACTCATAATATTAAATTTTGTCATTAGAGAAAGGACCCATGTTTTTTTTTTGACTTTGACCTCCTGTGTGTTAAGCTCCTGACCAGTGTGCAGCCTGCCTTTCTGCACAGTCTGTGGTGTAATTAATGCACAATTCCTCCAGGTGTCAGGCTTTAGTTTCACACACTAACACCATCCCCTATCCCGTGTGTGTCAGGTTCACCAGTTGTGAAGTGAAGTGAAACATGCTTTAACCTCTTCTTTAGCAATACGCATGTGGTCTTTGACCCCAGTGAAGATGGTGGGTTGAATGAAGAGGCTCTTCTCGCCCACAGCTGCTCCTCCATACTCCAGCCTAGCTCCCTCCTTCTTCCCACTTTCTATCAGATCCATGATCTTGTCAAACTGCTGTCTGTCAATCTGGAGCCAACATCAAGCAGACAAATAGACAAGGGAAGGAGACAGATTAATAATACAGGAACAATCACACTTTTTGGAAAATTTACTTGAGCCAGATGATGTGGTAAGATAAAAACCAGTTAGCCTTCCTTAGCTCAAATGTGTATAGGTTTAATAAATGAGATACAACTGTTAATCAGTGAGCTGTGTCGGTAGGTGTGTTTTTTAACTTTGAACAGAGCCAGGTTCCAATCTTTCTACTTAGATAGACTAACCATGTCCTGACTCCAACTCTGTATTTAACATACACACGTTAGCGTGATGGCAGATTTTCTTGAAAGAAAGTGAATGAGTGACCTAAAGTGTTAGAATAGAATGAAGTGGCACTATAGTAAAGACTACTGTAGATATTTCAATGTTGGACTTGAGCACTGCTTGTGAACTTGTGTTCTATGATGTTGACTGCACCTGTGGTCCGTGTGATGTCTGAGGGTCCAGCGGGTCTCCTATAACAATCTTCTTGGCATTTTCTACACTACAGCGCACAAACTCTTCATAAATGCTTTCCTCCACAAAGACACGTGATGCAGCTGTGCAGCACTGACCCTGGTTATAAAAAGCACCTTTCTGTGTTTCCTCCACAGCCAGCTGCACTGTATACACACACACACACACACACACACACATACACACACACACACACACATAGATGGGAAAGTTGAACAGACACCAAAAAAGTAAAGTATCAAATATTCTTCAATTCTTTGGATTTTTCATTTTACTCATCATTTTTTTACAATTATGGTGAGAAAATTCCTTTTGCTGGTCTAAATGTAGTCAAATTTATACATATGGTCTAAAAATACTGGAAGCAGCCAATGAAACAAATTAGACAAACACTAAAAATAATATGTTCTTTACTGACAGTAAACAAACTCAGTTATAACTTAATTAGACACCATAAATCTAAATTGTGCTGTAATTAGAAACCGCATATAATATTGCTTTAGACCCAAAATATACTATACTTAGACACTACTATACCAAATTATGCTCTAATTAGAAACCTAATATTATTAATCATACATTTTTAACAGTGTAGCAATTCTGTGAGCTTTATCTGGGTTATTAAAAGTTATGAAGGGTTTATTATTGAGTCACATATCTTCATCATGGATGTATTATCTTCATACTTTTTGTATAATTCACGTTTGATGAAGCAGAGACACACCCCCGTCTTGTGAGAATACATATAGTTCACCATGAGAGTTGAGAGCTGAGGATGTACATGCTGCTCACAACCCAGACCAAGAGGTCAGAAACCATGATGAAGAATTCAGTGATTTAAAGGAAAAAAATTTTCCTCACAGAGTTCTGATGAGGACTGTCAGCAGCTATTTACATCCTTGAGTTAGGATTAGCATTAGCCTTCTGCAGCGACTCGATGGAAACTGAAGAAAAGTGCATCAGATGGAATTAGTTAATTATTAGAGTTAAGAATTCAAATTGTCAGATTATCTACAAGAAGCTGTATTTCTGATGATTATCCTTTTCTGTTTTATTTATTCAAATAAAATATTGTTGCACATTAATATTGACTGTGTGTTTCTGTAAAAATGATTGCATGTCTTGTATTAACTAGTACTTCATGTGTTTGCTGTGTGTTTGGTTATATATCATTTATTATCATCCTCTTGAAAGTGACATGTTAAAATGTATAACAGATGTCTGAGTCAGACAGGACGTTGGTTAGACCATTTCAGAACGTAAATTATATTGAGTTTTTAATGTGTACATATAGGATGTATAAATATGCAGTAAGGACACTGTGTTCATAAAATTCAGCAGAATAGCTGAATAGGCCTGTTGATGATGGTAACAGCATATTTCAACATTGCTGGGATGCCCAGCAGGGGACAAGCTAAAGAAGGTGTAGGTATATCTCAAGTAGGAGATTTGTGGTTTCACTTTAGTTTACAGTACAGTTCTGTTGTAATGTGTCCCAAATAACTCTGTAATAAAGTCTAATAAGGGTCTAACAATGGGAAATAATACACTTTAGTTTATAGTATACCTAGCGTGATAATCAGCCTGAATTTCCATTTCATTTTTACTTTTTACTTCATTAATTTGTCTGACATAGTGTTCATGTTAGCTGTTCTTTGTGTGGGAAGGGGGTTGTTTTGTTCTAACTAATCAGTTGAAACTGACGCACTGTATCTGTGCTGTTGTTTTCAGTTGACTGCACTGACAGACACTACCAATCTGTTAGCGTTCGTCATGTCAATCAAAGCTGACAACAAGCTGTACAACTATGTCCATCACACTTTGAACATTTTGTGACAGTTTTTTTGTCACTATATTTCTGTCTCTGGCACAGGAAGTCGATGTCCCCTTCTTAATCCCACAAACAAAGCTCAGGTTGGCTCACTTACAGCTATTAGTACGCACAACACCAGATCTATTTGAATACTGAAAACTCTGTGGCAGATGTCTTCAAGCTGCCAGCTAAACCCTCTTACACATTCCCAGATAAAATACTGAAGCCATGACCTCAGTGTCCTCAGTGGTTGCTACAGCCCTGGCCTTAACAATAGATACTGTACTTTCAATGTGAGAAAAACTTCATACATGCAAAATTACATTTAACCAAAAACATATTTGCTACTGCAAAATAGTTCCATATGAACATATTTCATACTGACATTAGGTTGTTTTTACCTGTTTATGTCTAGCAAAGAAAACAAAGTAAAATATACATATATACAGATGGGTGACAAATTAAAGGAAAAACCAACATAAAGTGTCTTAGTAGGTGTTGGGCTGCCAGAACAGCTTCAATGTGCCTTGGCATACAAGTCTCTGAATTCCTCTGGAGGGTTAGGGTTAGGTGACTACGAAGGGCATAGCATATGATTCACATTATTTTCATACTCATCAAACCATTCAGTGACCCCTCATGCCATATGGATGGAGACATAATCATCCTGGTAGAGACCACTCCCATCAGGATAGAAATGTTTCATCATAGGATAAAAGTGGTGACTCAGAACAACTTTGTATTGATTTGAAGTGATCCTTCCCTCTAAGGGGACAAGTGGACCAAAACCATGCTAGCAAAATGCCCCCCACAGCATAACAGAGCCACCAGATCCCCTCACTGTAGGGGTCAAGCATTCAGACCTGTACTGATATTTCCTTTAATTTGTCACCAGTCTGTGCATATATACTGTACATACACATAAAATTGGACCCAGGATTGCAAAGTACATTGTTGTTTGTTATTTCTTTAACAGGTGCTGTTTAAAGGATCTGACATTGGAGTTTTTATCAGAGCTACAAACACATATGTATATCAGTGAAACTCATGAATGATTCAGTAGTGGCTATATTGTACTGGCCAGTTTACTCAGTTAGTTTCCTGCTGTTGCACTGTCAGCAGCACAGAAACTGAAGCCAGGCAGTGTTCTCTGCCGTCCCCTGACATTTTACCACTGAGCTACAGTATATTTTCTTTGATAGTGTTAGTCTGTGAGCTCTTCACTGTATAGTTTTGAGACTCCAAAAGCACAAAAACGTGAGCTGCACAGGTGAGATGACATGACAGGTGCATTTCTGGGTGATAAATTGTGTAGTTAAACTTTCTGCCTCTCATTAACGTCTGAGGCTGCAAAGGCATAAAGTAACCATATAATAGGTATTGTGATTGCACTGCATGCTGAAATAATCAAAATACGACATTTTGATGTTACATTATATATTCAAAAAAGAGAGACACAGAGCACAACAGTGTACTTACAGTCACAGTCTGCAAAAACAATGCAGGGGTTCTTCCCTCCCAGCTCCAGAGTCACTCTCTTCAGATTGCTTTTGGCTGCTGCTTCTTTGATCAGCTGGCCGACCTACACACATGACAGAACCTAGCAATTAGGATTCATACCTCAAGGCATCATAGGTAATACTGCACTTACATACTTTGAATGTGAGTGATAGGGCTGGTGTCTGAATTTAATGATAGGTATTTGTTTCAATGTCTTATTACATTCATGGTAATGGAATCATTGCTCTGGATGATTGAATGATGATGAACAGTTTTCTTCAGTTCAAAAAAAGAACTTGGGTGAATAATAATCATTTTCAGGAAGGTGTATTTTAAAGCTTCTTTAATTTCATAACTTGACAAACTTTTTTCTTGATAACAGATGTGTTTTCTCATTTTAACAATTGCATTTTTGCAGTGTATTTACACAATATGCTTTATCTACAGTACATCACTAATAATTCATGACATAATGGCAAATCAGATTTCTATATGCTAAAAAATAAACGTCTTACAGCTGAATAAAGTAACTTTTATAATCCATGATTTTGGAACATGTAGTATGAAATACAATATATAGTTTTGATTGTAGTTTTCATGTAATAGGGCTTTTCCATTGCAGTGATGCAGAAAAACTAGTCCACGCATTTGTTACTTCTAGGCTGGATTATTGCAATTCCTTATTATCAGGCTGCTCTAACAAGTCTCTAAAGACTCTCCAGCTGGTCCAGAATGCAGCGGCTCGTGTACTGACTAAAACTAGAAAAAGAGATCACATTTCTCCCATTTTAGCCTCGCTACATTGGCCTCCTGTAAAATCTAGAATTTAAAATCCCTCTCCTAACTTACAAAGCCCTTAATGGCCAGGCACCATCATATCTTGATGATATCTTATCCCACTAGAACACTGCGCTCCCAGAATGCAGGCTTACTGGTGGTCCCTACAGTCTTTAAAAGTAGAATGGGAGGCAGAGCCTGTAGCTATCAGGCTCCTCTCCTGTGGAACCATCTTCCAGATTCGGTCTGGGGTGCAGACACCCTCTCTATGTTTAAGAGTAAGCTTAAAACTTTCCTTTTTGATAAAGCTTATAGTTAGGGCCGACCAGGCTCACCTTGGATCAGCCCTTAGTTATGCTGCTATAGGCCTAGCTTGAGGGACTTCCCATGATGGACTAAGCTCCTCTCTCCTCCTCCTCTTCTCCCTCTGTATGCATTCATGTAACATCAATGCATGTCACTAACTTTGCTTCTTCCCTGGAGTTTTTTTGTGCTTTCTCATCTCGCAGGAAACCCTGGGTCCCGGGCTGAGCCTTCACGGTCCTTCACAGTACTGTTGGCATCCTTCCCTGGCTGTTGCTGTTGCTGCTGCTGTTGTCGTTGTTGTTATGATTGTTGTTATTCTGCCCCCCCCCCCCCCCTTTCCCTCTTTCTTTCTCTCTCTCAACCCAACCGGTCAAAGCAGATAGCCACCCACCAAGAGCCGTGTTCTGCTTGAGGTTTCTACCCGTTAAAGGGGAGTTTTTCCTTACCACTGTCGCCAAGTGCTTGCTCATGGGGGAATTGTTGGGTCTCTGTAAATTAAAGAGTACGGTCTTGACCTGCTTTATGTGAAAAGTGCCCTGAGATGACTTTTGTTGTGATTTGGCGCTATATAAATAAAAATTGATTGATTGATTGATTGAGACACACTTAGGCCATGGCGATGGATCAGGTGCAAAACACAGTTTTTACATAGAATAGAGAAAACACTTTTGGCTTTTGAAATATCTAGCTCACATTGGTCACTGATATTGTTGAGAGAAATAGTTGTTACAGGACGTGAAAAGGAGTTCTGTGAATCTGAACTTGATTGTTCTCCTTCAAAGTCCAGATGTGTGTCTCAGTAAACTGAAATTGAATTGCAAGAACTGAAAATAAACTGTGAGAACTGAATGTAGCAGTGTATAGAGAGTTGAATTTTCAGTGAGGATCAAATACAGTTTCACAGCAACTGAATTCAATTTCATATTATATTCAGTTTCAAGTTTATTTAGCTTATTTTGTTTGGAATTAAGTTCCAAACAAAAAAGTTCAGTTTCAAATGATGCTATTCAGATTTGGTCCATGTACCCTCTATCCAAAGCTGTGTTCAACTTGTTTGATAACAGGATAAGAAAATATATGATGCATTATTTTGTTTCTCTGTTTTTTGTGTGAATTAAAATAAATGGAAATCCTCGTGCTTTTCTAGTTTTCATCCTCAAATCAGCAATTGGAATACAAATTAAACCAAAACCAGAAAACAATTTATTTTTCACTTTTATATAACTATATTATCTGCCCCTACTGCATCTCTACAAAAACATTGTCATTGGCTATGCTTGCTATGGCCTAGATAGATAGATAGATATGTTGGGCCTCAAACCATGAGGTCACACAAAGAAGGCCTACATGTAACCTGTGAGGCCTGACCACGAGGTGCTTTATTCTTTTGTTTTCCCCAAGACAAAGGAATAGCGCCAAAAATGCTGCTTAGACAATAGGAGTCCATTACAAACTCCATTTCCAAGGATGCTTTGCAATTTTCACACCTCAGCAGGGAGCAGTCAACATACAGTCTCATTGGCGGAGACGCTCCTGCACAGCGGAGTGTCCTGATGACGCAGCCATGACATCACCGCCCCTTTAAAAACTGAACGTGCCCTGAAGCACACGCCTTTCCCATGTCACTGAGGTAGGGGTAACTTCAGTTCCTCTGAATCAGCTGACTAAAGGGGGTACCCCACGCACGTGTTTTCCCCTCATTGAAGACTCCCCTCGCCGGACGAGACGAGACTTCGCCCGTGTTCACCCGAACACATTCCCGGATCCGAGAAAGACCGCTTCTGCAACCAGCGTCCTCAAATTTCCTCGAGACGGAAGAAATGCTTCTTCACCGAGTCGACTCTGCTGTTCTCTCCGCCACGCCGCCGAGAGCCAGCTGCCGTGTTTTTCGCCGACCATGCGAGAACGACCACCGTCTGCATCTGAGCCTAGGACAAAGCCGGACATAACGACGGATTACACACAAACCCAGTTCGCTTTCTGAAGCGACCCAAGTAAGAGGCATAAGTCTGGGCAGAGGCAGTGTTAATTGTGTGTTTCTTATCAGCATCAGTTGCTGTTGTTTAGCATTGAGCTTTTAGCTTTATTGCTATTGTTTTGTTGTGCTGTTGTTGGACCGCCGAGTCCATTTTCCTCTGTTTACTCTTAGGAGTATTTTAAGTTTGCTGCCTGTTTAGTTGTGTTCACCACGCTAGACTGTTTTGTGTTTGTCCCGCTCGGGACTACTGCTGTGTTTGTGCTATCGTGAGTCAGAAAGTAAGTTGCTTTGTCAATCAGAAACCAGACAACGTGCGTTACAGACTGCCGTCCGTACACACGCTGTCTGTGGACAAAGCCGCTGCCCTTCCTCTCACGATCGCTTTCTTTCCTTCTTCCCTCTCTCTTCTGACTAACACATACACGCGCGTGCATACACACACATACACGCACAGTCATCTTTTGCACGTCTGATGGTCAGATAACGTCGGACAAAGCTTCGCTTTGTCTTTCCTTATCCGCCATCAGACACGTGTGTTTTTCTGAGAAGTGGGTGAGTGCGAGACGCCGTCCGCCAGAGGGCGCTGTCTTGCTTCTGTCTAACTAAGACACCGCCACATTTCTGCCATCCGGTTCTCGCGCGATGTGACTTCCTCCCATAGTCACGTCCGCATCGCAGACCGATGACATCATCACGTCAGGCCCCGTTGCCACCTTGTCACACACACGCACACTCTCTCTCTCTCACACACACTTACACACACACACACACACACACACACACACACACACACACACACACACACACATTCCCCTGCATGTGTCCAACCCTGTACATAGCTTTGTGTTTTGTTTGGTAGAATTAGATTTTAGAATAGTTGTTTATTGACTGAAGCATTTGTTAATTTTGTTAATTTTGCTAAGTTTAATAAACACTGCTATATCTTTAAAGAGAAGTTCTTCCGTCGTTATTGTGTGTAATATTGTGAAAAGTGGCTGATTGAAGGAGTCAGAGCTCGAATTCACCCTTCTTTGTTCATCCTTGAATGTTGATATCTCTCAGATATTAACATTCTAGGTGAACTCCCATTTATGAGACTACCTTGTTTGGTTATTGGTCCCGGTTTCCGGGTGGTGCCCCGTATTTGTTAATTCATATTAATAATTCTATTAATTGTCATAATTAGTTAATTATCCTTGATAATTGATAATTATTGCAAATAATCAACTGTGTTCCTCACAGATCCAACAGTTGGTGCCTGAATTATTGATTAAGGTTAACAATATCTTATTTTCATAATTCATAATTATCTATGATAACTATGAATTATTGCTAATAACCAAACACACTACTGCCCGTCCCAACAGATAGATAGATAGATAGATAGATAGATAGATAGATAGATAGATAGATAGATAGATAGATAGATAGATAGATTAGCTAACCCTTGGGTATCTGTATGAGTTAAAAATTATGTGATTCAAATTCAGTTTTCTTCTGTAATTATTCAAGTTGAGCAATTCAAATTCAAATATAAAAGATTCCATAGTTTATGACTATATCAACACCTGCATTGCTTTAATTCTAGAATTCACCAGAATCTCCATTATATTAGTAAAACAAAGAAATGGTCAGTTGGATGCTGGATTCTATATCAAACATTTATTTGTCAGACCTAAGACGCCTACCTCTGTAGAACCAGTGAAGGCTACTTTGTTGATGTCCATGTGGCTGGCGATGGCCGCTCCTGCTGTAGGACCAAACCCTGGTACAATGTTCACAACTCCAGGAGGGAACCCTGCCTGACATGGCAACCCAGAGAGCATGTTGATGATTTCATGTCCCAGGGGACAGCAAAAGACCCCACATATCAGGTCAAAAGACATTTTACCCCATAACAGCCTGTGACCCGATATCAACCTGAGTTAAGAATTCAGATCAGGGTAGGGCTGAGTGGTAGTACCTTTATCATCTTTCTGTATCATTATTACATGACATGCTACTTTGTGTCACAGGTTTTGTTCATGGTCATGTTTTACTGTAACATATTGATGTTGCTCTTACCATCATAGCTACCACTGAGTACATCAAGGTCATGTCCGCTGTACTCTGGGGAATTTGGGTATTTCAGGACATTAACATCCTAAACTGAAACTTACACATGATTTTACAGGCTCAATCCAGTCTTTTTAGACTCAGTATATTTAAATGGTACTGCTTCTAGGCCAACAAAAAAGATACAAATGAAGGATTCAGTATTTCCCCACCTATATGTTATGTTGTATGGAGAATGCTGTAAAACAGATGATCATTAGACAAATAAAATGTACAGCAAATATAACTAAATTTAATGTTGTTTGTATCAAAAGGCTCAAAAGAGCTGAACTCTGTGGCCTGGCTGACGTGAGTTTTTAGCATTACCAGTGTATTAATTTGGGTTCCTGGTAAGTAAACCTTGTGATTCTGCAGCTCTTGACACATTTTCTTCTTAGAAGTAACATAATCAGCATTGCTTCAATGAATGAATAAAAAAAAAAAAAATCCGATTGGGCTAAATGTGAATTTTATGTGCATAACAAGTTTTGCGGATGAGGATTGAAAAATAAAAATGTAAATAAATGTACACTTTGTGTGTACAGTCTTTGTCCCATATGTTAGCAGGTCATAGTATTGACAATGAGACCTACAGTTACAACAGTCAAATTAAAATCTTTCTTAAACTGGGATCATGTCTAGTGAATTCAATTCAGGCTCCCTTGGGAGTCATTGAACTGCACTTTAAAAACCCAGTGGAAGCGTCCAAGTCTTCCCTGCTGGGAACAGTCACTACCAGAACATGATAAAAGCAGAGCGGTCTAATCACATAAGTAGCAGGATTTTCTATAGGAATAAAGGCCCAGAGTAAATGTTGAGTCCGACATCAGACCTCTTTGATGAGTGATCCAACATGGAGGGCTGTGAGGGGGGTCTGCTCTGCTGGCTTGATGACCATGGTGTTTCCACAGCTCAGGGCTGGTGCTATCTTCCACATGAACATCAACAGAGGAAAGTTCCACTGGCACAGACAAAAGAACACATTAGTTGAGTGCCATTTAACATACAACTGAGCAGATTCAAACAAAGGCAGATAGACTGCAATTCAAGGATACTATACTGAAGGATAATGATCTAAACTCATTTACCCCTGTCTTTAAGGCTGATGAGAATTCATTCATGAAATCACAGTACTGTATATACCAAATATCTTGCTTTTTACTAGAACAATATTATATGTGGTTGGTTGCGCCACTGCTGCTGGGCTCCCATTCCTCAAGTGGTGGAGCCAAACAATTTTCATTCATAGGTGTGGCCTGGCTGTGACCAATATTCATTAGGAATGTCACAGACACCAGTGTTGTGGTGCATGGCAGAAGACCAAATATTTTGAGTCATTCGCTCTTTTGTTTTGCTCTGGCAACAGTGACTTCTAAATGACCACCATGCTTACAAGTACACCATTTTCAGTCATATATAATTGACTTTTTATATATATTTATACTAGTTTGATGGGAATTCCAGAACACACTCAAGTACACTACATTGACATTGTGTGTGTGCAATAACTAGTCAAAACCAGTCAGAGTTAATGTAACTCTTGCACAACACATGAAAAGATGAGTAGATGAATTAGCTACTAGCAGAAAGGATTCCACTACATTTATCTTCTGCTGGAATACGACATGGCCCCAGGTTTTCTATGTGGTAATCTGATTTAACACAAAGTATTTTAGCCTTATGCCCCACACAATATCAGGTGAAAGAATGAATTTAAAACTAAACTCTGACAGATAAGTTGATGAAGTAGGAGCCACCTTAAGATCCCTAAAATGTCAGATATTGTGTAATGGTGCATATTCCCAGGACAAATTAAACATGGACATAAAATGATGTAATGCTATGCGATACCACCAATTTGTGTAGCACTTAAGAGACAGGGCGAGGTGCTCAGACTTTCAGAAGGAATCAGAGTATAACCACTCCTCCTTGGCATTGGAAGGAGCCAGTTAAGGTGATTCAGGCATCTGATATGACACCTTCCTTTAGAGATTTTCTGGGCATATCTAAGTAGCAGCGTCAGGGCAGTTCTGAGAGGCCTGTGAAAAATCTGTAGACACTGTACAAAAGGTGGGAAAAGGGGGGTTCAGGAGTAAATAGGAGACTATCAGCTTGTTTTTGCCCTATCAAGTAAATCTGGCTATGACAATATACAGAGTCAAAGTACTATGAAAAGTACTTAACTGAAGATATATCTGTATACAAATAGGGAAGTTCTGAGTTTTTTCAATGATCTGATGTGTTTACTCATTTTTTATAGTGTAAACAAAGCTTATTTGTGTGACTGTGTTGTATTTAATTGTAATTATAATCAATTATAATCACCACAAAGATCTCCAGTGTAAAATAATGACAACACGAGACACAAACTGTAGCTAATAATCCAAGCAACACACACATCATCAGCTCAGTGTTTTCACCCAGTTAAACCAGAGAAAACTCCACTTTATCACTTGGATATTTGTCTGGAGAAAATAAACAAAATAATAAATGGAGCTCTAAATCATCAGGACTGGAGATGATTCAAAGTAAACAAACTCAGAAAAAGAGGTCATTGATTTTCCAGTTGCTCCTTTCCATGTTGGAAACCAGTGGACAAATCATCGGGCACCCAAACCCAAATTTGACAGCAATACATGTGAGTACAGCATGTTTATTGTTTAGGCATTGTTAACTTTTACAACACTTTGGAAACCCTCTGTGTCATTAAGGGATCTTGGGATTACAAGTCAAGAGAATGGTTTCCTGTTTTCCTTTGACAATTACTCATGCTGTGTGTGCACCAGCAGTACTTTCAGTAATTGCACAATATCCTCCAGTATAAATTTCATTTTTATGATATAATCTCCCATGTCAAACAACAGCAATTTTGTTCCTTTCTTGCCAAAGCAGGATTAGAGGTTATAGGCTTATGCTCAAAGATAAAAACTGAATGGCTGTATTCTGTCAAGATGTTGAAATTATACTCTTGAGTCTGTCTGGATCTACAACAAAGTGCAACACGATATGGTGTAACACCAAACACTGCCCCACCCTAAATCTGATGAAGTTATTATCAAAGGAGAAAAACATATATTTCAATGTGTGAAAGTGGATCCAAGCCGCACAAGATTTGAGCTGTGTGTTCCTGCAAGAATAGCCCTGAGGGGATTAGGAGAGAGGAGGTCTTGTTTAGGGAGAGCAAAGATTAAGATAAGGTTTCTGGTACATTTACCAGGATTTTCTTTCATTCTCACATCCAGGTAGTGGTTTTAAATTGTGTGCAGTTGCTTTGCTAGCACTACACTTTTATGATCATCGCTTTTCTGGAAAGTCCAGTCTTCAGTGGTTCCAATTAAGCCTGAATAAAGTTCCCATAAAGTCTGAGCTGTGAGTAATGCAATGATAGAGCCATTCCCTAAAAGCCTGTAACCTGCTGAAGTTTAAGGCTCCTGCTGTGTTCAAGGAACACTGACATTTTGGGAAATACACTTGTGCCCAGAGTCAGATGAGAAGATTCATATCAATTTCATCTCAGTGTCCAGTGCCTGGATGAATTAAGAGAGCTGAGTACAATGTGGAGAGTCAGCCTTGCTGCTAATTTGTCCCAGTGGCTAACTATTGTACTGCAACTATATTAATGCTTTATGTTCTGCCATACTTCTAACATACTTCTCAATTATTATCACAGAAAATAATAATAATAATAATAACAATAATAATAATAATAATGATTCCAGAAAATGATTTAGCACTAATCCAACTACTTACCCCCCCCCCCCCCAAAAAAAGAACAGAAACATTCAGTCATACCTTTAGTGCATGAAAAGTGCATAACACTTTTTAACAGACTCTCAAAATAATCTGTAAAACAGCGACAATTCATCCAGAACTCAGCCACCAAACAATCAGATTACACTTATTTTAGCTACTCTACACTGGCTCCCACTTACCTAAAATTCTTTTAATGGTTTACAAAGCACTAAATGGCTTACCCAAAATGGCCTGTATTGCAGAGCTACTAAAACATGTCCCAGCCCATGTCCCTAGGGCCTCCATTACCCCACTGCTGCTCTTCCAGTACCACACCCATAAAAACAACTGGTCTTCAATTAACTTCCTCCCGAACATTTACAGTTGTGCTCATAAGTTTACATACCCTGGTAGAATTTGTGAAATATTTGCCATTTTTTGGAAAATATGACTGATCATGCTGAAAACTTTTGTTTTATTTGGGATAGTGGTTAGGTGAAGCCATTTATTTTCACATAATTGTGTTTGCCCTTTTTAAATCATAATGATAACTAAAATCACCAAAATGGCCCTGATCAAAAGTTTACATACCCTTAAATGTTTGGCCTGATAATAAACACACAAGTTGATGCACACAGGTTTAAATGGCTATGAAAGGTATGTTTCCACACCTGTGACTTGTTTGATTGTAATTAGTGTCTATGTATAAATAGTCAATGAGTTTCTTAGCTGTATTAAGAAAACTGGATACTACATAAATTCCAAGAAATTCATGAATTTCTCACAACAACTTCTGTTCATAAGTTATGTTTTATCAGTTTTTCAGGCAGCCACAAGTTACTTCTAATTTTTATACATGACAATTTATTATTTCTAAAATGTTCCCCTGAGGCAAAAGGGTTTTTTTTTATAGGCATGATGTAATCTCAATGTAAAGCCAGCAAAACAAGTGGGTGGGGCCAGGGAAAGAGACTGTAATGAGCATTTGTGGTGCATAGAGTTGGAGCAAACCAGAAGGACAGAAAATATGGTTATGAATGGGCACTATCTTAGAGTCCAGATTCTATTTCTAATACATCCATGGACTTCAATTGAGCTGGTTTAGCATAGCTTAGCTCAATGATTGGAAGCAGGGGGAAACTTAATAAATAAATGACAAAATACTTTATGTTTATGTTTGTCATTACCTTCCAAAATGGCGTATGTGATTGTTTTCTGGTCTGGGCCCTATTGTCACTATGTCAGTGTATGTCAATGCTTTCCAATATGCATATGATTCAAATTTTTGATTTTGATGTGTCATATCTATAGTTAAAGTTTGGTTAGGTTTAGGCAACTAACCCTTCTTGTTTATGGTTAGTAAACAATCATAGTCAGGGTTCAAATCAAAACAATGCTGGCTCTTGATGAGTCAAAGTCACACACTGACTTGACCCATCCATCCAACCCAATCTCCACCCTACAAGGTTTTGCTATAACAATATAAAAATAACTAACCTTCAAGCAACTCTGAGACTCTCATTTACAGGTAGTATTTTTATTTTTATTTTTTAGCTTACAGGCAAATGCATCTAAGAATCAGCAGGGGTTTGTTCAAAGTTAGGACAGAACTCAAACCTGCATATAGTCATTGAACTCAGCAGTTAAAACCACAATGTTTCTATATGTGTTATATAGATACAACAAGCAAAAAAGACAACACTCAAGTTGGTTTTTTTTACTTATGACAGATGTTATCTAGCAATTTTCCTTTCCTCTCTTACAGTCTTTGTACTAACCTGAGTCTCTAGGGTCAATCCATAGATGTATTAAACAATGGATAATGAATCCAAACATAGTGGTCCATTCATCCCAAAGAGAGCTGCTCATCCAGCGCATACTCCAAACACATTTCTCCCATTTCTTCTGTGGATTTATTAGCCTAACGGGTAAAATTTTACTAATTTAAAGAGTATTTCTGAATGTGAGTCATGATTTGGATATTTATATTTTGTATAGCTGTTTCTTTTGGAATGGATGTGTATGGCAAAAGGTTTTACTGGGTTACCAGGCATCATGTGATCAGGACTGTGCCAAAATTGCCACATGGCTCAGCTCTGCTCCTGGGAGCCTGAACCTATCTCTGCACTGATCCACAGAGATGAAAACTGATATCTATGTTTTCCCCAAAATGTCACAGAATTCCTTTAACACTCTGCTGCCATACTTACGACATACTGTATGTCATAGAAACACATGTGAAGATTATTATCCATATGTAGACATACAGTAAGCCAGACCACAACAGAGCCTTACAGCTGAAACGCTTATTAAGAACAGATTGTATTACTGCAGAATGGTCAGAATGATCCTGGAGTACCTTTCACTGGAACTTCCTCAACAAAATAGTGCTTACCCTAACCTTAACCTAACGCTAACCTTACCTTAAAGTACCTTAGGTTTTCAGCCTAAAAGGTAATGATTTACGTTAAGGGAACTTCCTTTTTGTCCTCAAAAGGGAGTTGACTCCACAGTGTGACTGCGTAAACAGCTGTATGTCCCTACAACATGAGGAATATTTGATACACATAAACAAAGACACACACACACACGCACACACACACTGTAACAGTATATGAACAGCAATGTTATGCTGTTATATTCTATTTATGCATTCTGTTGTGTATGTGTGTTTAATTGTCTCAGAAATTAGATATATAATTTTTTATAATTTCTATTATACATTATTGCTCATAAATTCAAATCAGATCTCCTCTGGACTTACTGGGATGATGGCTCCGCATACACCAACAGGTTCATGTTTGGTGAAACACATGAAGCTTTCATCTGTAAAAAACAGAAAGAGTTCAACATATTCAGTTTGATCTACTGTACTCTAGATGGAGGTTTTATTAAGATACTGCTAATATATGCTTTTTTATTTTCATCGCTGATTGTTTTTGCTATTGCTTTAGGGTACCATTATGAGGCTAAAATCTCAAGGTAAACTGAGGTCATGTAGTTGTTTGCGCAAAAGAATTTTCAGTTAGTGTCAAGTTAAAACAGTGATCCTGTATATACTGAGAACTCGGTGGGCTTACAGCTAAGTACTGATTGACTGTACTGAAATAATGACAACATTTGGAATCCTCTGGTCCATTCATATCAACTAGTAAATGTCTGACAAAAAGATCTTAACTCACGGTCACTTAACGACTTTTTATGGGGCTTTGACCTGCACCTAATGTTTTTCACCAGGAGATGGAGATGGCTCAGTTGTTAGAACAGGAAGTGCTATCAAGTTCCACACTAGAGTTATGTGATGACAACTCTATGACAACTGAGTAAACTCCATTCAGTGATGATGACTGTGAGATTAGGATAATAACTGAAGAAAAAAGTAGTAAATGAACATTGAGTTAAGAATTTTTACAGTGTACTGTTTTCAAGATGAATGAACTTTAAAGCTCAATATATAATATGTTTAATAGGTATATCACTTGTATTAAAGATCAGAATCAATGTAGCTATGGCGGATAATGATAACATTAGTAGGGACTGAGCCCAAAAGGCAAAGGACTACTGTAAAACAGTAGTCCTTGCCTAAGGGCAAGGAGCCTATTGTTTTCGTGTGTTCATTTGTTTGTTTGTTTGTTTCTTTATTATAATAATATTGTATTTCGTGTGTTTGTTTCTTTCGTCTTCTTCTTTAGGGCCTGAGCCCAAAGGGCGAAGACCCTATTGTATTTTGTGTCTTTGTTTCTGTCTTATTATTCTTTCTTTATTAATCTGCCACTTCAATACTAAATTTGACCCCCTAAACATGCTCAAAAATTCACCAAATTTGGCTTGCACATCAGGTCTGGTGAAAAATTTGATAAAATGTAAAAATTAACCCCCAAAGTGCGAGAGGGCCACCTATGTATCTAAAATGGCCGCCACAGCCCGTAGGAATGTCATAGAGAGATCGAACCAAAACTCAATTATTCATCTCATCAAGACCTACAAATCATATGCTGACACCCCTGACCTAAATCCAACAGGAAGTCCGCATTGTGCTCATCAAAGTACGACTTTGTGCCAATTTTGGAACCTGATCAAACATTATCTCCTCCTAGGGCGTTAATGGTATCGGCTTCAAACTTCAATACATGACTTATCACACTGTGCTGAACAAAAGTTATTAAAAACTGTACTGTAAACTTGTAGTGCGACATCACACCTTATAATGTAAACCAATGGGGAGGCAATCGCTAGGCATGGACTTTGTGTCAAACAAATGGTTCTGATGTCTAAACTATGAGTCTGACCACTTTGAAACCTGTATCAATGGATGCGTGACAAAATTTCCTACATAAAATGTGATTTTTAATGTAGGATTTGGCCAAAGTCATGGGATTTATGAGGATATTTCATAAGAAGAGTGACATTCTTATCTCCAACTGAGAGGGAGAGCTGTCAGCCCAGGTCTGAAAACATCTACATGCCTGTGACAAAAGCCCTTGGACTGCGCCACACTCCAGTTGATGTTCATATATGCACATATTTCCCACTTGGCTGAGGAGACTATTACACATGCAATCATATATTGTACTAATGATCAAGAAAGACATTAGCCTATATGAGGCAAGAACTTTAATGCTGAGCTACTGAACTCCAGTCTTCCTAAGTTCTTCCTTCATATATTGTCTTTCTTGATCATAGTATAATCTATGCTTGCATGCATAATAGCCTCCTCAGCCAGCTGGTAAAAATATGTGGATATATCGGCATCGGCAATCGGCCACAATGAGTTGGAAATATCAGCATATCGGATATCGGCAAAAATCCCATGTCGTGCAGTAAAAGTCTTTACTTTCTTAAAAATAGACTTGATGAAAATTAGGAAATTAATTTGTTTTACACACAAACTCATCAAGGGTTTTCAATTTACTAATTGAAATTCAAGTGAATGGGCACAAAACTTGCATGATTTTTATGACACAGGTGTGAGCAAGGCAGCCATGTCTCACCCTGCAGAAAATTCTCATCCTCACACTGTTGAGATTTGATGTTTCGCCATGACAGAGGAAGTTGCTAGAACTTAATTAGGGCCTGAGCCCAAAGGGCGAAGACCCTATTGTACTCCGTGTGTTTGTTTCTTTCTGATTAGGGCCCGAGCGCCTACCAACGTGAATCAAAAGGAATTATTAGGGCCCGAGCACTGACAGTGCGAAGGCCCTATTGTAACTCAGGGACTTTTTCTCTATTATTTTTCTTCCGAAACAAATGCATTTTTGAGGGCCTAAATGTGCATGAAAAGTTGTTAAACTTTGCACAGACATCAGAAGTGGTGAAAAATTTTATATTTTATGGGTCTTGCAAAAAGGTGAGGCAAAATGGCTTGACAGTGCCCCCTAGAAAATTAGGAAAATTGAGCCCCTCGATACAGATTGTCTTAGAAGAATGAAATTGGGTATGCTCATGTATGATGACCAGACGCACCAAAAAGTCTCTTGGAGAGATACCCTAAGTACAACAGGAAGTCAGCCATTTTGGATCAAAGTTGTGATTTTGACGCTAATTTTGCCATTTCCAGCCCTCATACTTTAACAAACTCCTCCTAGAGATTTGACCTCAGCAACTTCAAATTCAGTCAGTATCATCTACAGACCTGGGAGATGAGGGCCCGATCATCGCTGCTTGCAGCTTTAATTAGGGCCCGAGCGCTGACCAGCGCGAAGCCCTCTTGTATCCAAAGGAATTATTATTAGTGCCCGAGCGCTGACCAGCGCGAAGCCCTCTTGTATCCAAAGGAATTATTATTAGGGCCCCAGCGCTGACCAGCGCGAAGCCCTCTTGTATCCAAAGGAATTATTATTATTATTATTATTATTATTATTATTATTATTATTATTATTATTAGGGCCCAAGCGCTGACCAGCACAAAGCCCTATTGTATCCAAAGGAATTATTATTATTATTGTTATTATTATTATTACTATTATTATTATTATTATTATTATTATTATTATTATTATTATTATTAGGGCCCGAGCGCTGATCAGCGCGAAGCCCTATTGTATCCAAAGGAATTATTATTATTATTATTATTATTATTATTATTATTATTATTATTATTATTATTAGGGCCCGAGCGCTGACCAGCGCAAAGCCCTCTTGTATCCAAAGGGGTTATTATTAGGGCCCAAGCGCTGACCAGCGCGAAGCCCTATTGTATCCAAAAGAATTATTATTATTAGGGCCCGAGCGCTGACCAGCGTGAAGCCCTCTTGTTTCCAAAGGAATTATTATTATTATTATTATTATTATTATTATTATTAGGGCCCGAGCGCTGACCAGCGCGAAGCCCTCTTGTTTCCAAAGGAATTATTATTATTATTATTATTATTATTAGGGCCCGAGCGCTGACCAGCGCGAAGCCCTCTTGTTTCCAAAGGAATTATTATTATTATTATTATTATTATTATTATTTTTATTATTATTATTATTATTATTAGGGCCCGAGCACTGACCAGCGCAAAGCCCTCTTGTTTCCAAAGGAATTATTATTATTATTATTATTATTAGGGCCCGAGCGCTGACCAGCGCGAAGCCCTCTTGTTTCCAAAGGAATTATTAGGGCCCGAGCGCTGACCAGCGCGAAGCCCTCTTGTTTCCAAAGGAATTATTATTATTATTATTATTATTATTATTATTATTATTAGGGCCCGAGCGCTGACCAGCGCGAAGCCCTCTTGTTTCCAAAGGAATTATTATTATTATTATTATTATTATTATTATTATTATTATTATTATTATTATTATTATTATTAGGGCCCGAGCGCTGACCAGCGCGAAGCCCTCTTGTTTCCAAAGGAATTATTATTATTATTAGGGCCCGAGCGCTGACCAGCGCGAAGCCCTCTTGTTTCCAAAGGAATTATTATTATTATTATTATTATTATTATTATTTATTATTATTATTCTTATTATTATTATTGCGACTCTTTGACCTCAAATAACTTCTACAAACGTGTACCAAAACTCACCAAAATTGGCGTGCGCGTCAGTTCTGGTGAAAATCGCAGATTTTATGCGTCTCGCAAAAAATGCGGGGAAAAATGGCTCGACAGCGCCACCTAGAAAATTAAGAAAAGCGAGCCCCACGATACAGATCGTCGTAGAACAATGAAATTTGGTGTGCTTAAATATCATGACCAGACGCACCAAAAAGTCTCTTGGAGCCATACCCTAAATCCAACAGGAAGTCGGCCATTTTGGTTCAAAGTTGCGATTTTCAGGCCAATTTTGCCGTTTTTAGCCCGCGTACTTTAACGAACTCCTCCTAGGGATTTGACCTCAGCAACTTGAAATTCGGTCAGTATCATCTACAGACCTGGGAGATGAAAAGTTATCAAAACGGTGAGTTTTCGACATTGCTGAGGGGGTGTGGTCGGGCGGCGAATTTCGATCCTTCGCCGTGAAAATTCAAACGGCCATAACTCCGGCATGCACGATCCTAAGAGACCCAAACCTTTTGTGCTTGGAAAGAGTCCCGTCCTGAACACATCCATGTGTCAATATTGGATCTAAGTCATAGCGCCACCTACTGGCAACAGGAAGTTACATGTTTTACAATTTGACGCTCTGTGGGTGGCACGGTGATGGGATCCACCTCAAATTTACTCAGAATAGCCTAAAGACCTTGGAGATGGTATATTATGAAGTTGGTGACTTTTCGTCGAAAGGTGTTGCCATGACGACGCGGCGAATTTCGATGTCTCGCCATGAAATTTCAAAGCCTTATAACTTGACTCCACATGGTCTGATCTTTTCCAAATTTCATATTCTTGTTAAGAGTCCCGGTCTGAACACATTGTCAGGCCCATATTTAGTGAGAGTTGTAGCGCCACCTACTGGCAACAGGAAGTATCATGCGTCGTTCTTTGTTGTATTGCTCCTAGGAAATTTGGCCGATGCACCTGAAATTGACTCAGCTAAGATGTAAGACCTTGGTGATGCTACATTTAGCAGGTCATGACCTATGACCAAACGCCGTTGCCATGGCGACACATCCTTCGCCATGAAATACGATGCTGTATTTTAGGGACAAGGGATGGGTTTACAGTCACAAAACTTGGCACACATGTCTGGAGCGACACCAGTTAAAATCCTGGATAGGTCATTTACATAGACGTGACAATATGGCTCAACAGCGCCCCCTTGAAAATTTCAAAATGGTAGCCCCGCCTTCCAGATGAACGTAGGAAAATGAAATTCGGGAGGCTTATGTATCATGTCATGACGCACAAAAAAGCCTCTTGGAGCCATATCGTAAGTCCAACAGGAAGTCGGCCATCTTGGAAAAACTGGTCAATTTTCGCCTTTTTTTGGCCATTTCACATACCTTGTATTTCAACGAACTCCTCCTACAGAATTCATCGTAAGGACTTCAAAATCAGTGTGTGTCATCTAGACTAGTGTATGATCAAAAGTTATCAAAAGATTTAGTTTATATTGAAGCGTATGGGCGTAGCGTGGCGTTGAGTTTTGATGTTTCGCCATTTCAGAGGAAATTGCTGTAACTTTAGTGTACATGGTCGTATCTGCCTGAAACTTTGCAGGTTTGATAATAGTCCAGGCCTGAGCACGTCTACATTACGATATTCAATCAGTGATGCAAACTGGCTCCATAGCGCCCCCTATGACATATTTCAGGAAAGGAACCTCAGCAGCAAGTAAAATAGTGGACAAGGAATGAAGTTTATCTCCTCCTTAAACTGTCTGAAAATAGCCTGGATCTGGAGAAATCTTCATGACTGTGACTCGAGCATTTCGACTGCGCCCTGCCCCACGTACGACAGGGCGCGAGGGCCCGATCATCACTGCTTGCAGCTTTAATTAGGGCCCGAGCACCTACCGGTGCGAAGCCCTATTGTAATTCAAGGAATTCTTCTCTATTATTATTCTTCCGAAACAAACGCATTTTTGAGGGCCTAAACGTGCACGAAAAGTTGTTAAACTTTGCACATACATCAGAAGTGGTGAAAAATTTGATATTTTATGGGTCTCGCAAAAAGGCGGGGCAAAATGGCTCGATAGCGCCCCCTAGGAAATTAGGAAAATTGAGCCCCTCGATACAGATTGTCGTAGGAGAACGAAATTCAGTATACATATGTATCATGACCAGTCGCACCAAAAAGTCTCTTGGACACATACCCTAACGCCAACAGGAAGTCGGCCATTTTGTGTCAAAGTTGCGATTTTGACACCGATTTGGTCATTTCCAGCCTGCATACTTTCACGAACTCCTCCTAGAGATTTGACCTCAGCCACTTGGAATTCGGTCTGTATCATCTACAGACATAGGAGATTAAAAGTTATCAAAACGGTGAGTTTTCGTCATTGCCAAGGGGGCGTGGCTGGGGGGTGAAATTCGATCCTTCGCCATGAAATTTGAAACGGCCATAACTCCGGCATACATGATCCCAAGAGACCCAAACCTTTTGTGATTGATTAAGAGTCCTGCCCTGAACACATCCATGTGACAATATTGGATCTGAGTCATAGTGCCACCTACTGGCAACAGGAAGTTACATGTTTTACGCTCCGACGCCCTGTGGGTAGCACAGTGATTGGATCCACCTCAAATTTACTCAGAATAGCCTCAAGACCTTGGAGTTCGTACATTATGAAGTTGGTGACTTTTCGCTGAAAGATGTTGCCATGGCGACGCGGCGAATTTCGATGTCTCGCCATGAAATTTCAAAGCCTTATATCTTGACTCCACGTGGTCTGATCTTTTCCAAATTTCATATGCTTGTTAAGAGTCCCGGTCTGAACACATGCTCAGTCTCATATTTAGCGAAAGTCGTATCGCCACCTACTGGCAACAGGAAGTAACATGCGTCGTACTTTGTGTAATTACTCCTAGGAAATTTGACTGATGCACCTGAAATTAAGTCAGCTAATAAACAAGACCTTGGTGATGCTATATTTGGCAGGTCATGACCCAAAACCAAATGCTGTTACCATGGCGACAAATCCTTCGCCAAGAAATACGATACTGTTTTTCAGGGACAAGGGATGGCTCTACAGTCACGAAACTTGACACACATGTCTAGAGTGATGTTAGCTAAAATCCTATGTAGATAATTTTAATAGGCGTGGCAACATGGCTCAACAGCGCCACCTTTAAAATTTCAAAATTGTAGCCCCGCCTTCCAGATGAACGTAGGAAAATGAAATTCGGGAGGCTTATGTATCATGTCAAGACGCACAAAAAAGCCTCTTGGAGCCATATTGTAAGTCCTACAGGAAGTCGGCCATCTTGATAAAAGTGGTCATTTTTCGCGTTTTTTTGGCCATTTCGCATACCTTGTATTTTAACGAACTCCTCCTACAGAATTCATGGTAACGACTTCAAAATCAGTGTGTGTCATCTACAGTAGTGTGTGATCAAAAGTTATCAAAAGATTTAGTTATCATTGAAGCGTGTAGCCGTGGCGTAGTGTTGAGTTTTGATGTTTCGCCATGACAGGCAAAATTGCTATAAGTTTAGTGTAAATGCTCGAGTCTACACCAAACTTTACATGCTTGATAAGACTCCCAGCCTGAACACGTCTAAATAGCAATATTCAGTCAGTGATGAAAACTGGCTCCATAGCGCCCCCTAAGACATTTCAATGCAGCAGCCCCTGCAGCAGGCAGAGTAGGTGATTGAGGAATTGACGTTAATCTCCCCTTGCACTGTCTGAAAACAGCCCAGGTCTGGGGACATCTATGTGCCCGTGACAGAAGCCCTTCACCAGGGCCGAGCCCCGACATACGCAAGGACGCGAGGGCCTGATCATCGCTGCTTGCAGCTTTAATTATTATTATTCTTATTATTTTTAGGGCCCGAGCGCTGACCAGCGCGAAGCCCTCTTGTTTCCAAAGGAATTATTAGGGCCCGAGCGCTGACCAGCGCGAAGCCCTCTTGTTTCCAAAGGAATTATTATTATTATTATTATTATTATTATTATTTTTTTTTTAATTATTATTATTATTATTACAACTCTTTGACCTCAAATAACTTCTACAAACGTGTACCAAAACTCACCAAAATTGGCGTGCGCGTCAGTTCTGTTGAAAATCGCAGATTTTATGTGTCTCGCAAAAAATGCGGGGAAAAATGGCTCGACAGCGCCACCTAGAAAATTAAGAAAAGCGAGCCCCACGATACAGATCGTCGTAGAACAATGAAATTTGGTGTGCTTATATATCATGACCAGACGCACCAAAAACTCTCTTGGAGCCATACCCTAAATCCAACAGGAAGTCGGCCATTTTGGTTCAAAGTTGCCATTTTCAGGCCAATTTTGCCGTTTTTAGCCCGCGTACTTTAACGAACTCCTCCTAGGGATTTGACCTGAGCAACTTGAAATTCGGTCAGTATCATCTACAGACCTGGGAGATGAAAAGTTATCAAAACGGTGAGTTTTCGACATTGTTGAGGGGGTGTGGACGGGCGGCGAATTTCGATCCTTCGCCGTGAAAATTCAAACGGCCATAACTCCGGCATGCACGATCCTAAGAGACCCAAACCTTTTGTGCTTGGAAAGAGTCCCGTCCTGAACACATCCATGTGTCAATATTGGATGTAAGTCATAGCGCCACCTACTGGCAACAGGAAGTTACATGTTTTACACTTTGACGCTCTGTGGGTGGCACGGTGATGGGATCCACCTCAAATTTACTCAGAATAGCCTAAAGACCTTGGAGATGGTATATTATGAAGTTGGTGACTTTTCGTCGAAAGGTGTTGCCATGACGACGCAGCGAATTTCGATGTCTCGCCATGAAATTTCAAAGCCTTATAACTTGACTCCACATGGTCTGATCTTTTCCAAATTTCATATGCTTGTTAAGAGTCCTGGTCTGAACACATTGTCAGGCCCATATTTAGTGAGAGTCGTAGCGCCACCTACTGGCAACAGGAAGTATCATGCGTCGTTCTTTGTTGTATTGCTCCTAGGAAATTTGGCCGATGCACCTGAAATTGACTCAGCTAAGATGTAAGACCTTGGTGATGCTACATTTAGCAGGTCATGACCCATGACCAAACGCCGTTGCCATGGCGACACATCCTTCGCCATGAAATACGATGCTGTATTTTAGGGACAAGGGATGGGTTTACAGTCACAAAACTTGGCACACATGTCTGGAGCGACACCAGTTAAAATCCTGGATAGGTCATTTACATAGACGTGACAATATGGCTCAACAGCGCCCCCTTGAAAATTTCAAAATTGTAGCCCCGCCTTCCAGATGAACGTAGGAAAATGAAATTCGGGAGGCTTATGTATCATGTCAAGATGCACAAAAAAGCCTCTTGGAGCCATATTGTAAGTCCTACAGGAAGTCGGCCATCTTGATAAAAGTGGTCATTTTTCGCGTTTTTTTGACCATTTGGCATACCTTGTATTTTAACGAACTCCTCCTACAGAATTCATGGTAACGACTTCAAAATCAGTGTGTGTCATCTACAGTAGTGTGTGATCAAAAGTTATCAAAAGATTTACTTAGCATTGAAGCGTGTGGCCGTGGCGTGGCGTTGAGTTTTGATGTTTCGCCATGACAGGTGAAAGTCCTATAAGTTTAGTGTAAATGCTCGAGTCTACACCAAACTTTACATGTTTGATAAGACTCCCAGCCTGAACACGTCTAGGAGTCTTAGAGCTGGCCCTAAGCCAGAATTTAGGTAGGCCAGTGGCTGGCCCCGACACTGTATAAAAAACTTTGGTTTGCAAAGAAACGCAGCGCAACACACAATATCTGCTGGGATGTGAGAGCATGACTACGATTGATAATGTTGCAAATGTAAAGACGGCTTAGGTTGTGTATGTAGATGATGGACTGTGACGTGAAATGGTACCGCTCAAAAAGATAATGGCTGGAAATGCTAGAACATCTATGTGCAGTCTGATAACCATCTCTCGACGAATATTTAATTCTCTGCGCAGTAATGCTGCACCTTCATCCACGGGATCGTTATCAAAAGGACATGCCATGTTAGTGAAAAAAGTCGCCACTTACTGTGCCTAATGGACTTCTAATATACTGACTCTGATTTTTTTTATTTATTTTTTTATTTTTTTTAATGATTTCTTTAAATGACAGACGGCAGAACTAGGCTACGCCAAAACTCGCCTGCTGCCTGAATGAATGAGGAAATCAAATGGAGTGTGTGGCTCTGAAAGCGGGCGGAGACTGAGAGAAACTCGAGGTTCATTGAGAAAAACCTGGTCCCGACCAGGTTAGATTCATAGAGTCTGTTGCTACGGTAACTGACCGAGAGCTTAAGTTACCCCTCTCTCTGAAACAGGCTAGAGTTATCCCTCTTTCTCTAGTTTGAGTTACCTCCCTTTTTGAAACTGAAAACTCAGAGTTTCCCTCATTTCAGGGTTAACAGACTCTGAGTTTTCACTAAACCTGCTTTGTAAAACGGACCCCAGGTCTGGGGACATCAATATGCCCGTGACAGAAGCCCTTCACCAGCGCCGAGCCCCGACATACGCAAGGACGCGAGGGCCCGATCATCGCTGCTTGCAGCTTTAATTATTATTATTCTTACAACTCTTTGACCTCAAATAACTTCTACAAACGTGTACCAAAACTCACAAAAATTGGCGTGCGCGTCAGTTCTGGTGAAAATCGCAGATTTCATTGTTCGATCTCTCTACGACATTCCTACGGGCCGTGGCGGCCGTTTTAGATACATAGGTGGTGCTCTCAACACATTTTGGCACTTTGGGGGTTAATTTTTACATCTTATCCAATTTTTTACCAGACTTGATGTGCGTGCCAAATTTGGTGAGTTTTTGAGCATGTTTAGGGGGTCAAATTTAGGGTTGAAGTGGCGGATTAATAAAGAAAGAATAAGAAAGAAACAAACACACGAAATACAATAGGGTCTTTGCCCTTTGGGCTCAGGCCCAAATTAAAGCTGCAAGCAGCGTTGAATGGGCCTTTGCACCCTTGCGCACTTCGGGTTGCGGCGCAATTGAAAGGCTTCTGTCACAGGCATGTAGATGTTTTCAGACCTGGACTGACAGGTCTTACTTTACCCATCTCCCCCTCCCATTCTCTCTCTCTCCCTCTCAGCTGGAGAGAAGGACTTCAGAGTACTCTTCTTGTGAAATATCCTCATAAATCCCATGACTTACAAATCTTACATTAAAAATCATGCCTTTTGTAGGAATTTTCGTCGTGAATCCATTGATACAGGTTTGAAAGTGGTCGGACTTATAGTTTAGACGCCAGATGCCCCAGTTTGACACAAAGTCTATGCCCAGAGATTGCCTCTCCATTGGTTTACATTGTAAGGGGTGATGTCGCCCTTTGGGCTCAGGCCCTAATTAAAGCTGCAAGCAGCGTTGAATGGGCCTTCGCGCCCTTGCACAAATCGGGCCGCGGTGCAGTCACCTATGCTTCTGGGAACCAAGAAAACGTTTGGAGATGATCAGTGTGAGAGCCTTTTGACACACAATACTAACCAGTTTCTCTCTGTGAACCCACCCCTCTGTTTATCACAGATAATTATGAATTATGAAATCAAGCTATTGTTAACCTTAATCAATAATTCGGGCACCAACTGTTGGATCTGTGAGGAACACAGTTGTTTATTTGCAATAATTATCAATTATCAAGGATAATTAACTAATTATAACAATTAATAGAATTATTAATATGAACTAACAAATATGGGGCACCACCCGGAAACTGGGACCAATAACCAAACAAGGTAGAGTTCGCCTAGAATGTTATCTGAGAGATAAACATTCAAGAGTGAACAAAGAAGGGTTGAATTCGAGCTCTAACTCCTTCAATCAGCCACTTTTCACAATATGTTACACACAATAATGACAAAAGAACTTCTCTTCAAGGATATAACAGTGTTTATTAAACAAAGCAAAAAGCACATTTTGGCACTTTGGGGGTTAATTTTTACATTTTATCAAATTTTTCACCAGACCTGATGTGCGTGCCAAATTTGGTGAGTTTTTGAGCATGTTTAGGGGTCAATTTTAGAGTTGAAGTGGCGTATTAATAAAAAATAATAATAGGAAAGAAACAAACACACGAAAAACAATAGGGTCTTCGACCTTTGGGCTCAGGCCCTAAAAATGTGATTTTTAATGTAAGATTTGGCCAAAGTCATGGGATTTCTGAGGATATTTCACAGGAAGAGTACTCTGAAGTCCTTCTCTCCAGCTGAGAGGGAGAGAGAGAGAATGGGAGGGGGAGATGGGTAAAGTAAGACCTGTCAGTCCAGGTCTGAAAACATCTACATGCCTGTGACAGAAGCCCTTGGACTGTGCCACACTCCAGTTACTTAGCGTTTCTACACATCTGACAGCAGTGTTCAATCCTTACTTTTTTTCGAGGAGTACGTGCTCCTAAATGAAAAAAAAATTAGGAGCACACATATAACTTTAGGAGCACACTGAAAAATGTTCAAATAACAGTTTCTTAAAGAAAACAATTGATTACATAAAGATTTACAATTTATCACATACATATTTAAACTCTGTGTGTGTGTGCGTGTGTGTGTGTGTATGTAAATGACAATTTATGTTGTTTTTAGGGGTGCTCGATTATGGCAAAAATCATAATCACAATTATCATGTTCAATATTGGATCACGATTATTTAACACGATTCATTTTTGCCAACTGCCGATGTTCATATATGCACATATTTTTTCCCACTTGGCTGAGGAGACTATTACACATGCAATCATATATTGTACTTGTCCTGTCCTCTTTACACGCCTTGCATAAATAAAAGGCATAAAAGGCAGATAAGCCCACCCCCAATTACCACACAGACAGCGATGAATCCAGTTGATGCTCTTTAATGTGGCAACTGGCAGTAGGGTAAAACTGACAAAGAAAAAACATACAATCAACAAAGAGTCAAAAATCTTGCTATAAGAAAGATAAAATCAGTAGTCTAAATCAGAAATAATAACTATATTAAACCTTACAAAGAACTCCTGAATGTGCTAAAAGATATGCTACAGGAAGCATATTACGGCTGTAATGTATATCATGTATATTTCCTCAATTAAAGCTGGCCAGAACATGTGGCTGACATGAACACATTATCCAGATTTCCAAACTTCACACATACCATACAAAATATATACAAATTGTGACAATACACTCATATATAAACAAATGATGAACCCTAACTCTGTTATAGCATACCGACGATGCTTTCAAAGCTCAAGATGTCCAGATGGAGCATGTGCTTTTCCTGGGTCTAACATGGAGTACTGCCCCTGCTGCATATTGATGATGTCATAGAGATACACCTCATGTGCTGCAAACTACTCCCATAAAACTCACCAGCAGATGGTGCTAAACAAAATACAAACTGCTGACAAATTACCAAACTAATAAGGCAGAGCACTCCCCGCCTGGTATCCCCAGATACCACAAATGTTTTCAAAGTTCACCTCTGGGGAGAAAGTCACACTCTCCTAGCTGTCAGGGGAGAGTAGCAGGATTACTTCAGTCACAGGTCTGAGGAACAGCTTTGTTCCATTCCGTGCATTGATCCTAACCTCAACCTTACGGACTCTTCTGTCTTTGCTGGGAAATACTTGAGTTATCAATCCTAAAGGTCAGTCATTTCTTTTTACTTGGTTATCTCTCATGAGCACCACGGATCCAAGTACAATGTTTGGCCTACTGAATGTCCATTTCTTTCGTGACTGCAGGGTACACAAATACTGTTTACGCCATCTGTCCCAGAAGGTATTAGCAAGGCTTTGCACTTGCTGCCACTGTCTCTTGTACAGGTCTTTGCTGTCAAACTCACCTGGAATAATGGGATGAGAGCCACACTGCTGTGTCAGCAGTGTGGCAGGAGTGAGAATAAATGGATCACTGGCATCTGTGGACAGAGGCACCAGAGATCTGTTGTTCATGATGGCCATCACTTCAGCCATAAAAGTGGTGAGCACCTCATGAGTGAGCCTGGAAGGCCTTGACTGGAGAAGCATCGAGTCAAGGATTTTGCGGGTGATGCCAATCATCCTCTCCCATGCTCCTCCCATATGAGAGGGATGAGGTGGGTTGAATGTCCAGATGCAGCCCTTTTCTGCAAGGTATCTCTTCATCGCATCTTCGTCCACATTTGAAAAGATCCCTATGTCCTTGCATGCTCCAATGAAATTTGTTCCCCGGTCAGAACGGATGTGTTTGACTGGCCCACGGATTACGAGGAACCGTCTCAGAGCATTTATAAAACTTGAGCTGTCCATGGACTCTATGACCTCGAGATGGATAGCTCTGATGCTAAAACAGGCAAATAAGACGGCCCATCTCTTACTCTCAGCATGGCCACCCCTTGTACAACGTGCTGAGATGGTCCAGGGTCCAAATACATCAACACCAACATGTGTGAAAGGTGGTTCCATGCTGAGCCTATCAGGAGGTAAGTCAGCCATTTTCTGGACCTCACAAGTCCCCCGAAGCTTACAGCAAGTGATGCACTTGAAGATGAAACTGCTTACACACCTTTTGGCACCCACAATCCAGTAACCAGCTGAGCGAAGAGCACCCTCGGTAAAATGGCGTCCTTGATGTTGTGACTCAACATGGTAATGTTGCACAAGAAGGGATGCAACATGATTCCGTCCAGGAATGATTAGAGGCTTTTTCTCTTCATATCCCAACTTAGATTCCTGTATGCGTCCTCCAACTCTCAGTAGGCCATCCCCATCAATAAATGGTTTTAACTTCCACAGAGAACTGTCCTTGGGGATATCTCTTTGGCTCCTGATGCACTGTATTTCTTCAGCATACGTTTCCTGCTGCACAGACCGAATGATGACATTTCTGCTCTGAGTAAGTTCCTCTACCATATACGGTGTCTCGCAATGATGCCATCCCTTACAGCTTTTCGCTGGATCTTTTTAAGTCTTCTTGAAGAGGCATGCAATATGTCTGAGACGAGATATGGCACGAACAAGAACCTTCCAGGTCGAAAAGCACTCAAAGCACTGCGAGTCTAGATGACTTTCATGGGTGGTGGCAAGCACTGTCACTTGTGGGCGAATGTCCTTATCCTGTTCTGGGTCCAGGAGTTCAAAGATAGATTTTTTGTGAAGAACTTTCTCCGGCTGAGATAAGAACACAGGCCCAGTAAACCAGGTGGTGTCTTTCAGATGGGCTGCAGAGATGAACCTTGTGGCATGGTCCGCAAAGTTGTGTTCAGTGGACACATAACGCCATTGTTGTGGCTGTGTTCCTCTCCTGATTCTTTGGATCCAATTGTTGACATAAACGTAGAATCTCCGCTTCTCATTGTAAATGTAGCCTAAAACTACTTTGCTGTCGTATAGAAGGTGACAGTGTCAAACTTGATGTCAATCTCAGAGGTTATAAGCTCTGCCATGTCCACAGCCATCACTGCAGCGCACAACTCTAACCGAGGTATGGTTTGTTCTGGACGTGGAGCCCATCTTGCCTTGCCTAATACAAAGCCTGTGTGGCAGTTCCCCTCTGCATCTGAGATTTTTGAATAGGCAACTGCAGCTATTGCCTGTTCCGAAGCATCTGAAAAGACAGAGTTCTTTGTGCTGAGCCTCTGTAGGAGACTTGGCATCTTGAGATGCTGAAGCTCTTTCAAGGATTCTCTCCACTTTTCCCACTGTTTCTCTTTGTTTGGTGGTAACGGAGCATCCCAATCACTTGTTTCCATTGAGAGTTCTCTCAGTAAGGCCTTGCCTTGTATGGTGACAGGTGCTACGAATCCTAATGGATCGTACAAGCTGTTCACTGTTGATAACACTCCCCGGCGAGTAAAGGGTTTCCTTTCTTCCGCCACCTAGAACAGGAACGTGTCTGTCTTCAAGTCCCAGCAGAGTCCAAGACTACGCTGAATGGGTAGTGAGTCAATGCCAAGATCCAGATCTTTAAGGTCGTTGGCACGGTCCTCAATGGGAAAAGCCTCCATAACATCTCTGCTGTTTGAGGCTATTTTATGTAGTCTCAGGTAGGAACATGCCAGCATGTTCCGTGTTCTTTTGAGCAAGTCGATAGCAGCCTCTGGAGTGGGTAAGGACTCTAGCCCATCATCAACATAAAAGTCTCTATCAAAGAACTGCCTTGCGTCATCACCAAACTCTTTTTCCCCTTCCTCAGCAGCCCGTCTGAGACAGTGGATGGCAACAGCTGGTGATGGATTATTTTCGAAGACGTGCACTTTCATGCAATATTCTGTGATGTCATTTTCCAGGTTGTTGTCTTCGTACTAAGGAAATCTCAAATAATTTCTGTCTTCTTGCTTGACAACAAAACAGTGGAACATCTGTTGTATGTCCGCTGTGATGGCAATGGAGTCTTTGCAGAAGCGGATAAGTACCCCAAGAAGACTATTGTTGAGGTCTGGGCCAGTCAGGAGGATCTGATTCAATGAGACTCCCTTGTGTTGAGCACTTGAATCAAAGACCACCCGAATCTGGCTTGGTTTCCTTGGGTGATACACTCCAACGGAGGGGAGGTACCAACATTCTTCATTTTCCCCAAGGGGAGGCACTACCTCTGCATGACCACCGTGAAATATCTTCTCCATGAATGAGATGAAATGCTCCTTCATCTCAGGTTTCTTGTTAAAGGAGCGGCGTAGTGAAAACAGACGGTCTGCTGCTAGCGACCTGTTATTTGGAAGACGAGGTCATGGCTCTCTGAATGGAAGAGGAGCGACCCAACTGTTGTCCTCATTTTTATAGACTCCCTTCTCCATGGTCTTTAGAAAGAGCATATCCTCAACCGAAGGGCCCATCTTATCATCATTCTTTGTCTGTTGAAAGACGCTACATCCCAGGTGCTCTCCATAGTCCTCACAGTTGGGACCATCCACTTAGGCAGGTAGAGGAAGACCTGGGGCCTTGCTGCTGTACCACTTTTCCTTCACGACATAGTGATTAGGGCATGGCTTGAAGACAGAGAGGGTAGTCATAGAGAGAACGAACCAAAACTCAATTATTCGTCTCATCAAGCCCTACAAATCATACGCTGACACCACTGACCTAAATCCAACAGGAAGTCTACAGTGTGCTCATCAAAGTATGACTTTGTGCCAATTTTACACCTTGAATAAACACTATCTCCTCCTAGGGCTTTAATGGTATTGGCTTCAACCTTTAATACATGACTTATCACACTGTGCTGAACAAAAGTTATTAAAAACTTTGTAATAACTCGAACGGTTTAGATTTTGTAAGCCCCGAAAGTTGGAGTGCCACATTGCACCTTACACTGACGTGCTGACGTGCTACGGTAAGCGTATTGTATCATTTCCGGTTGCCGACTGTGTCTACTGATAGCGTTGTTGCTGCTCTCATCTCAGTTGATTTTCCTATATATATCACATTACTGTGGATTAATATCTGCTGTATATTTAAACTTTCGCTAGTTTTACACAAGCACTCTCAGTGCTTTTCTCTTAGCGACTTTTCTCGCTAATCGCACAAGTTGTTAGTCACTTTAGCTCTGCAGCTAGCACTAGCAGCTAACTTAAACTAAGCAGTTAGCGATGGTTTCTCTCTCTCCCTCTCGTTCTCCTGCTCTCTCTTGCTCGGTGTGTCAAATGTTTAGTTATTCCTCTGCCTCCTTTAGTGATAGTGGTAAGTGTAATAAGTGTAGTTTATTTGCAGCACTGGAGGCAAGGCTTAGTGAATTGGAAGCGCGGCTCCGCACCATGGAAAAACAATCAGCTGCTAATATAGTTAGCCAGCCCCTAGTATACGGTGCGGGCCGACCTAGTGTAGCTCCCACTCCCCCGGTAGCTCCCGAGCAGCCGGGAAGCCAGGGCGGCTGGGTGACTGTCTGAAGGAAGCATAGCCCTAAGCAGAAGCCCACGGTTCACCACCAACCAGTTCATGTTTCTAACAGGTTCTCCCCACTCAGCGACACACCCGCTGAGAAACAAACTCTGATTATTGGCAGCTCCATAGTCAGAAACGTGAAGTTAGCGACACCAGCAGCTATAGTTAAATGTATTCTTGGGGCCAGAGCGGGCGACATTGAGTCAAATTTAAAACTGCTGGCTAAGAATAAACGTAAATATGGTACGATTGTCATCCATGTCGGCGGCAACGACTCCCGATTACGCCAATCGGAGATCACCAAAATTAATGTTGAGTCGGTGTGTACATTTGCAAAAACTATGTTGGACTCCGTAATTTTCTCTGGACCGCTGCCTAATCTCACCAGTGATGACATGTATAGCCACATGTCACAATTCAACCGCTGGTTGTCGAGGTGGTGTCCAGCAAACGATGTGGGCTTCATAGATAATTGGCAGACTTTCTGGGGAAGACCTGGTCTGATTAGGAGAGACGGCATACATCCCACTTTGGATGGAGCTGCTCTCATATCCAGAAATATGGCCAAGTTTATTAGTAAAACAAAACCATGACAACCCAGAGTTGAGACCAGGAGGCAGAGCTGCAGTCCTACACGCTTCTCTGCGCTTCCATTAGAGCAGTTACCCACCCAAAACCACAGAGACTGTGTCTGTCCCCCGACCACATAAATCAATTAAATCCAAAGTAAACAAAAGAAGAGTCATTCATGAAAATCTAGTAAAAATTAAAACCACTACTGCAATAGTACAACAAAATAAGATAATTAAATGTGGACTCTTGAACATTAGATCTCTTTCATCTAAAGCTGTTTTAGTAAACGATTTAATTTCAGATCATCATATTGATTTATTTTGTCTCACTGAAACTTGGCTGTGTCATGAAGAATATGTCAGCCTTAATGAATCCACTCCCCCCAGTCATATTAATACTCATATTCCTCGAGACACTGGCCGAGGAGGAGGAGTTGCAGCCATTTTCAACTCAAGCCTAATCATCAACCCTAGACCTAAATTTAATTATAACTCATTCGAAAGCCTTGTTCTTAGTCTCTCTCAGCCAACCTGGAAAACTTTACAGCCAGTTCTATTTGTTATAGTGTATCGTCCTCCTGGCCCGTACTCTGAATTCCTATCTGAATTCTCAGAGTTTTTGTCGTATTTAGTCCTTAGTACAGATAAAGTAATTATAGTAGGTGATTTTAATATTCATGTGGATGTTGATAATGACAGTCTCAGCACTGCATTTATCTCATTATTAGACTCAATTGGCTTCTCTCAGTGTGTAAATAATCCCACTCACCGCCTTAACCACACCCTAGACCTTATGGGATTGAAATTGAACATTTAATAATTTTTCCACAAAATCCTATTTTATCAGATCATTTTTTAATAACTTTTGAATTCCTATTACTGGATTATACACCATGTCCTCACTAGATGTCTCTCTGATAGTGTTGTAGATAAATTTAAGGAAGCAATTCCATCAGTACTGATATCACTGCCATGTCTCAATACTACAGAGGACTCTTATGTTAACTTTAGTCCCTCCCAAATTGATAATCTTATTGATAGTGCTGCAGGCTCACTAAGACAAACACTCGACTCCATCGCCCCCTTAAAAAAGAAGATAATAAAACATAAGAGGTTAGCTCCATGGTATAACTCCCAAACCCGCAAATTAAAGCAAACATCGCGAAAATTGGAAAGGATTTGGCGTTCCACCAAAGTAGAAGAATCTCGCTTAGTCTGGCAAGATAGTCTTAAAACATATAGGAAGGCCCTCTGTAATGCCAGAGCCGCCTATTACTCAGCATTTATAGAAGAGAATAAAAACTGCCCTAGGTTCCTTTTCAGCACTTTGGCCAGGCTGACAAAGAGTCATAACTCTACTGATCCATGTATTCCTATAGCTCTCAGTAGTAACGACTTTATGAGCTTCTTTAATGATAAAATTCTAACTATTAGAGACAAAATTAACCACCTCCTGCCCTCAACAGGCACCATTCTCTCCCCAAACACAGGAACCTTGGTAACGGCAGTAAATCCTGACATATATTTGGACTGTTTTTCTCCAGTAGACTTGTCTGAACTAACTTCAATGATTTGTTCAGCTAAACCATCAACCTGTCTCTTAGATCCCATCCCAACTAGGTTGCTTAAGGAAGCCTTACCCTTAGTGAGCACCTCTTTACTAGCACAGTCCTTTAAAGTAGCTGTAATTAAACCTCTTCTTAAGAAGCCTACTCTTGATTCAGGTGTTTTAGCCAATTATAGACCTATATCTAACCTCCATTTCTATCCAAGATCCTTGAGAAAGCAGTCTCTAATCAGTTATGTGACTTTCTACATAACAATAGTTTATTTGAGGATTTTCAGTCAGGATTTAGAGCGCATCATAGCACAGAGACAGCACTGGTGAAAGTCACAAATGACCTCCTAACTGCATCGGACAAAGGATTTGTCTCTATACTTGTCCTGTTAGATCTTAGTGCTGCATTCGACACAATTGACCATCAAATCCTTTTGCAGAGACTGGAACATTTAATTGGCATTAAGGGAACTGCATTAAGCTGGTTTAAGTCCTATTTATCAGACCGATTTCAGTTTGTACATATTAATGATGAATCCTCCGTGAAGGCAAAAGTTAGACACGGAGTTCCACAAGGTTCTGTACTTGGACCAATTCTATTCACCTTATATATGCTTCCTTTAGGTGATATTATTAGGAAACACTCCATAAATTTTCATTGTTACGCAGATGACACCCAATTATATTTATCAGTGAAGCCAGATGAACCCAATCAGTTAAACAAACTCCAAACATGCCTTAACGACATACAGACCTGGATGACCTGCAATTTTCTACTACTAAATTCAGATAAAACTGAAGTTATTGTGCTTGGCCCTAAACACCTTAGAAACACATTATCAAATGATATAGCTACTCTGGATGGCATTACCCTGGCCTCCAGCACCACCGTAAGGAATCTGGGAGTTATCTTTGATCAGGATATGTCCTTTAACTCCCACATAAATCAAATCTCAAGGACTGCCTTTTTTCACTTACGTAATATCACAAAAATCAGGCACATCCTGTCCCTAAAAGATGCAGAAAAACTAGTTCACGCATTTGTTACTTCTAGGCTGGATTATTGCAATTCCTTATTATCAGGCTGCCCTAACAAGTCTCTAAAGACTCTCCAGCTGGTCCAGAATGCAGCTGCACGTGTATTGACTAAAACTAGAAAAAGAGACCACATTTCTCCCATTTTAGCTTCACTACATTGGCTTCCTGTAAAATCTAGAATAGAATTTAAAATCCTTCTCCTAACTTACAAAGCCCTTAATGGTCAGGCACCATCATATCTTGAAGAGCTCATAATACCGTATTATCCCACTAGAACACTGCGCTCCCAGTATGCAGGCTTACTGGTGGTCCCTACAGTCTTTAAAAGTAGAATGGGAGGCAGAGCCTTCAGCTATCAGGCTCCTCTTCTATGGAACCATCTACCGGATTCAGTCCGGGGTGCAGACACCCTCTCTATGTTTAAGAGTAGGCTTAAAACTTTCCTTTTTGATAAAGCTTATAGTTAGGGCCGACCAGGCTCAACTTGGATCAGCCCTTAGTTATGCTGCTATAGGCCTAGACTGCTGGGGGACTTCCCATGATGCACTGAGCTCCTCTCTCCTCCTCCTCCTCTCCATCTGTATGCATTCATGTAACATCAATGCATGTCACTAACTTTGCTTCTTCCTCTGAGTTTTTTGTGCTTTCTCATCTCACAGGAAAACCTGAGTCCCGGGCCGAACCTTTGCGGTCCTTCACAGTCCTGATGGCATCCTTCCCTGTCTATTGATGCTTATACTTGTTGTGATTGTTGCTCTCCTGTCCCCCCTCCCCCTTTTCCTCTCTCTTTCTCTCTCTCAACCCAACCGGTCAAAGCAGATGGCCGCCCACCAAGAGCCGGGGTCTGCTTAAGGTTTCTACCCGTTAAAGGGGAGTTTTTCCTTACCGCTGTTGCCGAGTGCTTGCTCATGGGGGAATTGTTGAATTGTTGGGTCTCTGTATATTAAAGAGTACGGTCTTGACCTGCTCTATGTGAAAAGTGCCTTGAGATGACTTCTGTTGTGATATGGCGCTATATAAATAAAAATTGATTGATTGATTGATTGATTGATTGAATGTCAACCGATGGGGAGGCAATCTCTGGGCATGGACTTTGTGCCAAACTGGGGCGTCTGACGTCTAAACTTTAATTCCGACCACTTTCAAACCTGTAGATCCCTATGTCCTTGCATGCTCCAATGAAATTTGTTCCCCGGTCAGAACAGATGTGTTTGACTGGCCCACGGATTACGAGGAACCGTCTCAGAGCATTTATAAAACTTGAGCTATCCATGGACTCTATGACCTCAAGATGGATAGCTCTGATGCTAAAACAGGCAAATAAGGCGGCCCATCTCTTACTCTCAGCATGGCCACCCCTTGTACGACGTGCTGAGATGGTCCAGGGTCCAAATACATCAACACCAACATGTGTGAAAGGTGGTTCCATGCTGAGCATATCAGGAGGTGAGTCAGCCATTTTCTGGACCTCACAAGTCCCCGAAGCTTACAGCAAGTGATGCACTTGAAGATGAAACTGCTTACACACCTTTTGGCACCCACAATCCAGTAACCAGCTGAGCGAAGAGAACCCTCGGTAAAATGGCGTCCTTGATGTTGTGACTCAACATGGTAATGTTGCACAAGAAGGGATGCAACATGATTCCGTCCAGGAATGATTAGAGGCTTTTTCTCTTCATATCCCAACTTAGATTCCTGTATGCGTCCTCCAACTCTCAGTAGGCCATCCCCATCAATAAATGGTTCTAACTTCCACAGAGAACTGTCCTTGGGGATATCTCTTTGGCTCCTGATGCACTGTATTTCTTCAGCATACGTTTCCTGCTGCACAGACCGAATGATGACATTTCTGCTCTGAGTAAGTTCCCCTACCATATACGGTGTCTCGCAATGATGCCATCCCTTACAGCTTTTCGCTGGATCTTTTTAAGTCTTCTTGAAGAGGCATGCAATATGTGACAAGATGACTTTCAAGGGTGGTGGCAAGCACTGTCACTTGTGGGCGAATGTCCTTATCCTGTTCTGGGTCCAGGAGTTCATTTTTTGTGAAGAACTTTCTCTGGCTGAGATAAGAACACAGGCCCAGTAAACCAGGTGGTGTCTTTCAGATGGGCTGCAGAGATGAACCTTGTGGCATGGTCTGCAAAGTTGTGTTCAGTGGACACATAACGCCATTGTTGTGGCTGTGTTCCTCTCCTGATTCTTTGGATCCAATTGTTGACATAAACGTAGAATCTCCGCTTCTCATTGTAAATGTAGCCTAAAACTACTTTGCTGTCGTATAGAAGGTGACAGTGTCAAACTTGATGTCAGTCTCAGAGGTTAAAATCTCTGCCATGTCCACAGCCATCACTGCAGCGCACAACTCTAACCGAAGTATGGTTTGTTCTGGACGTGGAGCCCATCTTGCCTTGCCTAATACAAAGCCCGTGTGGCAGTTCCCCTCTGCATCTGAGATTTTTGAATAGGCAACTGCAGCTATTGCCTGTTCCGAAGCATCTGAAAAGACAGAGTTCTTTGTGCTGGGCCTCTGTAGGAGACACACCTGTATATGGCCTTGGCATCTTGAGGTGCTGAAGCTCTTTCAAGGATTCTCTCCACTTTTCCCACTGTTTCTCTTTGTTTGGTGGTAACGGAGCATCCCAATCACTTGTTTCCATTGAGAGTTCTCTCAGTAAGGCCTTGCCTTGTATGGTGACAGGTGCTACGAATCCTAATGGATCGTACAAGCTGTTCACTGTTGATAACACTCCCCGGCGAGTAAAGGGTTTCCTTTCTTCCGCCACCTAGAACAGGAACGTGTCTGTCTTCAAGTCCCAGCAGAGTCCAAGACTATGCTGAATGGGTAGTGAGTCAATGCCAAGATCCAGATCTTTAAGGTCGTTGGCGCGGTCCTCAATGGGAAAAGCCTCCATAACATCTCTGCTGTTTGAGGCTATTTTATGTAGTCTCAGGTAGGAACATGCCAGCATGTTCCATGTTCTTTTGAGCAAGTCGATAGCAGCCTCCGGAGTGGGTAGGGACTCTAGCCCATCAATCAACATAAAAGTCTCTATCAACGAACTGCCTTGTGTCATCACCAAACTCTTTTTCCCCTGCCTCAGCAGCCCGTCTGAGACAGTGGATGGCGACAGCTGGTGATGGATTATTTTCGAAGACGTGCACTTTCATGCAATATTCTGTGATGTCATTTTCCAGGTTGTTGTCTTCGTACTAAGGAAATCTCAAATAATTGGTTGGTACCTCCCCAACGGAGGGGAGGTACCAACATTCTTCATTTTCCTCAAAGGGAGGCACTACCTCTGCATGACCACCGTGAAATATCTTCTCCATGAATGAGATGAAATGCTCCTTTATCTCAGGTTTCTTGTTAAAGGAGCGGCGTAGTGAAAACAGACGGTCTGCTGCTAGCGACCTGTTATTTGGAAGACGAGGTCGTGGCTCTCTGAATGGAAAAGGAGCGACCCAACTGTTGTCCTCATTTTTATAGACTCCCTTCTCCATGGTCTTTAGAAAGAGCATATCCTCAACCGAAGGGCCCATCTTATCATCATTCTTTGTCTGTTGAAAGACGCTACATCCCAGGTGCTCTCCATAGTCCTCACAGTTGGGACCATCCACATAGGCAGATAGAGGAAGACCTGGGGCCTTGCTGCTGTACCACTTTTCCTTCACGACATAGTGATTAGGGCATGGCTTGAAAACAGAGAGGGTAGTCATAGAGAGAACGAACTAAAACTCAATTATTCGTCTCATCAAGACCTACAAATCACACGCTGACACCCCTGACCTAAATCCGATAGGAAGTCTACAGTGTGCTCATCAAAGTATGACTTCGTGCCAATTTTGGACCTTGAATAAACACTGTCTCCTCCTTGGGCTTTAATGGTATTGGCTTCAACCTTTAATACATGACTTATCACACTGTGCTGAACAAAAGTTATTAAAAACTTTGTAATAACTCGAAGGGTTTCGATTTTGTAAGCCCCGAAATTTGGAGTGCCACATTGCACCTTACAATGTCAACCGATGGGGAGGCAATCTCTGGGCATGGACTTTGTGCCAAACTGGCGCGTCTGACGTCTAAACTTTAAGTCCGACCACTTTCAAATCTGTATCAATGGATTCGCGACGAAAATTCCTACAAAAAAAATGTGATTTTTATGTAGGATTTGGCCAAAGTCATGGGATTTATGAGGATATTTCACAAGAAGAGTGACATTCTTCTCTCCAAGTGAGAGGGAGAGAGAGAGAATGGGAGGGGGCGATGGGTAAAGTAAGACCTGTCAACCCAGGTCTGAAAACATCTACATGCCGGTGACAGAAACCCTTGGACTGCGCCACACTCCAGTTACTTAGTGTTTCTACACATCTGACAGCAGTGTTAAATCCTTACTTTTTTTTGAAGGAGTACGTGCTCCTAAATGACAAAAATTAGGAGCACACATATAACTTTAGGAGCACACTGAAAAATGTTCAAGTAACAGTTTCTTAAAGAAAACAATTCATTACATACATATTTACAATTTATCACATACATATTTAAACTCTTTGTGTGTGTGTGTGTGTGTGTAAATCACAATTCATGTTGTTTTTAGGGGTGCTCAATTATGGCAAAAATCATAATCACAATTATCATGTTCAATATTGGATCACGATTATTTAACACGATTTCTTTTTGACTGTCATTTTTGCCAATTGCCAATGTTCATATATGCACATATTTTTTCCCACTTGGCTGAGGAGACTGTTACACATGCAATCATATATTGTACTTGTCCTGTCCTCTTTACACGCCTTGCGTAAATAAAAGGCATAAAAGGCAGATAAGTCCATCCCCAATTACCACACAGACAGCGATGAATCCAGTTGATGCTCTTTAATGTGGCAACTGGCAGTAGAGTAAAACTGACAAAGAAAAAACATACAATCAACAAAGAGTCAAAAATCTTGTTATAAGAAAAATAAAATCAGTTGTCTAAATCAGAAATAATAACATATTAAACCTTAAAAATAACTCCTGAATGTGCTAAAAGATATGCTACAGGAAGCATGTTACGGCTGTAATGTATATCATGTACATTTCCTCAATTAAAGCTCGCCAGAACATGTGGCTGACATGAACACATTATCCAGATTTTCAAACTTCACACATACCATACAAAATATATACAAATTGTGACAATACACTTATATATAAACAAATGATGAACCCAAACTCTGTTATAACATACCAACTATGCTTTCAGAGCTCAAGATATCCAGATGGAGCATGTGCTTTTCCTGGGTCTAACATGGAGTACTTCCCCTGCTGCATATTGATGATGTCATAGAGATACACCTCATGTGCTGCAAACTAGTCCCATAAAACTCACCAGCAGATGGTGCTAAACAAAATACAAACTGCTGACAAATTACCAAACTAATAAGGCAGAACACTCCCCGCCTGGTATCCCCAGATACCACAAATGTTTTCAAAGTTCACCTCTGGGGAGAAAGTCACACTCTCCTAGCTGTCAGGGGAGAGTAGCAGGATTACTTCAGTCACAGGTCTGAGGAACAGCTTTGTTCCATTCCGTGCATTGATCCTAACCTCAACCTTACGGACTCTTCCGTCTTTGCTGAGATATACTTGAGTTATCACTCCTAAAGGCCAGTCATTTCTTTTTACTTGGTTATCTCTCATGAGCACCTTGGATCCAGGTACAATGTTTGGCCTACTGGATGTCCATTTCTTCCGTGACTGCAGGGTACACAAGTACTGTTTACGCCATCTGTCCCAGAAGGTATTAGCAAGGCTTTGCACTTGCTGCCACTGTCTCTTGTACAGGTCTTTGCTGTCAAACTCACCTGGAATAATGGGATGAGAGCCACACTACTGTGTCAGCAGTGTGGCAGGAGTGAGAATAAATGGATCACTGGCATCTGTGGACAGAGGCACCAGAGGTCTGTTGTTCACGATGGCCATCACTTCAGCCATAAAAGTGGTGAGCACCTCATGAGTGAGCCTGGAAGGCCTTGACTGGAGAAGCATCGAGTCAAGGATTTTGCGGGTGATGCCAATCATCCTCTCCCATGCTCCTCCCACATCAGAGGAATGAGGTGGGTTGAATGTCCAGGTGCAGCCCTTTTCTGCAAGGTATCTCTTCACCGCATCTCCGTCCACATTTGAGGAGATCTCTAGGTCCTTGCATGCTCCAATGAAATTTGTTCCCCGGTCAGAACGGATGTATTTGACTGGCCCACGGATTGCGAGGAACCGTCTCAGAGCATTTATAAAACTTGAGCTGTCCATGGACTCTATGACCTCGAGATGTACCCCTTGTACGATGTGCTGAGATAGTCCAGGGTCCAAATACATCAACACCAACATGTGTGAAAGGTGGTTCCATGCTGAGCCTATCAAGAGGTAAGTCAGCCATTTTCTGGACCTCACAAAACCCCCGAAGCTTACGGCAAATGATGCACTTGAAGATGTAACTGCTTACACACCTTTTGGCACCCACAATCCAGTAACTAGCTGAGCGAAGAGCACCCTCGGTAAAATGGTGTCCTTGATGTTGTGACTCAACATGGTAATGTTGCACAAGAAGGGATGCAACATGATTCCGTCCAGGAATGATTAGAGGCCTTTTCTCTTCATATCCCAACTTAGATTCCCGTATGCATCCTCCAACTCTCAGTAGGCCATCCCCATCAATAAATGGTTCTAACTTCCACAGAGAACTGTCCTTGGGGATATCTCTTTGGCTCCTGATGCACTGTATTTCTTCAGCATACATTTCCTGCTGCACAGACCGAATGATGACATTTCTGCTCTGAGTAAGTTCCTCTACCATATACGGTGTCTCGCAATGATGCCATCCCTTACAGCTTTTCGCTGGATCTTTTTAAGTCTTCTTGAAGAGGCATGCAATATGTCTGAGACGAGATATGCCACGAAGAAGAACCTTCCAGGTCGAAAAGCGCTCAAAGTGCTGCGAGCCTAGATGACTTTCATGGGTGGTGGCAAGCACTGTCATTTGTGGGCGAATGTCCTTATCCTGTTCTGGGTCCAGTAGTTCAAAGATAGATTTTTTGTAAAGAACTTTCTCCAGCTGAGATAAGAACACAGGCCCAGTAAACCAGGTGGGCTGCAGAGATGAACCTTGTGGCATGGTCCGCAAGGTTGTGTTCAGTGGACACGTAACGCCTTTGTTGTGGCTGTGTTCCTCTCCTGATTCTTTGGTTCCAATTGTTGACATAAACGTAGAATCTCTGCTTCTCATTTTAAATGTAGCCTAAAACTACTTTGCTGTCTGTATAGAAGGTGACAGTGTCAAACTCGATGATACACCCCAAAGGAGGGGAGGTACCAACATTCTTCATTTTCCTCAAGGGGAGGCGCTACCTCTGCATGTCCACCATGAAATATCTTCTCCATGAATGAGATGAAATGTTCCTTCATCTCAGGTTTCTTGTTAAAGGAGCGGCATAGTGAAAACTGACGGTCTGCTGCTAGCGACCTGTTATTTGGAAGACAAGGTCGTGGCTCGCTGAATGGAAGAGGAGCGACCCAACTGTTGAAAGAGCATATCCTCAATCGAAGGGCCTATCTTATCATCATTCTTTGTCTGTTGAAAGACACTACATCCCAGGTGCTCTCCATGGTCCTCACATGTGGGACCATCCACATAGGCAGGTAGAGGAAGCCCGTGCGCCTTGCTGCTGTACCACTTTCCTTCACGACACAGTGATTAGGGCATGGCTTGAAGACAGAGAAGTAACCATTTTCCAGGGTGTTGTTGTAGTAGGTGTTCACAGTAGCTGGCTTATGGACATCTCCTAAACAGATATTGCCAACAATTACCCATCCCAAGTCCAGTTTTTGAGCATAGGGGGAGTCATGTGGCCCATTTATCTGTTTCCAGACCTTGTGGATCCTTATGATGTCTCTGCCTAGCAGAATCATGATAGGAGCCTGAGGGTCAAGTTTTGGGATCTTTTGCACCAGAGTCTTCAGATGTGTGTGTGCAGTGCTGCTTCCGGCGTGGGAATTTCAGAGCGATTATTTGGAATGGTGTTACACTCTATCAGTGTTGGTAAAGAGAGCACAACCTTCCCGTCAATGGATTCCACCTGAAAACCATGAGCTCTTCTGCCTGCTGTCTCAACAACACCAGCACATGTCTTGAGGGAGTAAGGGGAGTCATGACCTTTGATGTTGAAGAGGTCAAAGAACTCAGACCTTACTGATGACCGATTGCTCTGATCATCCAATATAGCATATAACTGTATAGCCTTTTCTGGCTGGCCAGAAGGGTAGACTTTGACAAGACTAATCTTTGTGCAGGACCTTTCAGTGAGATCTCCACCGCAGACCTGAGTACAGCTTGAGGAAATGGTAGCTTCTTCACTATTGTTTCCTTTCTCCCAGCCATGCGCATGTGCAGAGGTTTGGCCCTCTGAGGACCAAGGTGCAGGTCCTGGGTGCAGGGCTGAGATATGGCTTTTGGTTCCACATTCAGTACACTTTATGTTGTTGTCACAGTTTTTGGCTAGATGTGCTGATGAAGCACAGCATTTATAGCAGATGCCATATTGCTTTAACAGTGCTTTCCTGTGCTCAATGGATTTCTCCCTAAATCCATGGCACTTTTGGAGGGGATGTGTTTGTTGTGTACAGGGCATTGCTTTGAAGGATCCACTTTACTCCTGCACATAGTGTAAGAGAAGAAGTATGAGAAGACAATTCAGTCTTGTGCACGATGATAGGAGACCTCTGACCACTGTACTTAGGGACTGATTTTCTCAACAGTGGAGGGTCATTGCCACTGGGGAGGAAAGAGAAGCTGGGATCATTTCGCATCTTGGCTTGCTGGCAATTGAAATCCACAAAGTAGCCAAACGGTGGGAAAGGAACTTTATACTCTTCCTTGAACTTAGAGCCATGTGAGAGCCATTTCTCTTGCAGATTATAGGGCAGCTTATGCACCATTGGGTTGATACCCCGGGCTGTGTCTAAGTAGGCGAGTCCTGGTAGATCCCCATCAGATTTGGCAGCTTCAAGCTCCAATAACAGGTCACCTAGCTCTCGCAGCTTTCTGTGATCCCTGTTAGATATCTTAGGAAAGCTATCCACTCTCTGAAACAGTGAATTCTCAATCACCTCCGGCGACCCATAGCACTCATCAAGCCTGTCCCAAGCCTTATCCTTCTCACGTGTTCAGATGACTCAGCACCTAGCCACTTCAACAAGAGGTCCATCTCTTCACTATCTGTAAGGTTTAGACCTCATATGGCGTTCAGGAATGATGCTCTCCACGCCCTGTAACTCTCAGGACGATCACTGAACTGCAGAAGCCCTGACGTCATAAGTTCACGTCTCGCGAAAAACCTGACGAAGTCTGACATGCTCTGACTCTCAGAGGGATTACCCTGTTTAGCCCCTGTGCACTGTTGAAGTGGAGGATGAAGATGATTTTGGTCACACATCTCTGTGTAAGCCTTGTAATCCATGTCTCTTTTAGGACTCCACAGTTTCTGGGGTTTTCTGTCTGAAGTTTGTGAAATGTGGGCTTTGGTGTGCCCTTCTTGACTTCCAGCTAAGGAAGTACGCACCTGAGGATGATGGTCGTGAGTAGGTTTCTCATCTTGAACATGAGACTGTATAGTAGCTATGGATGTGTGCTGTACAACAGTGCCTGGTTGACAAAACTGTCAGTTGAAGCTCCTTCTAATGCAGGTGTAGACTGAGAGGTGGTGTGCTTTGCGTGCGCTGCCACATATGCTTTTGTGCGTTCCACTGGATCATGGCTTTGCAGATTGATTTTGGAGCTGAGGTCCTCACTTTCATCTATGGCAGCCTCTAATGCTTAGGCTTTAGCCACCGCTGCTGCGGCTCTTTTCTCCGATTTAAGAGCATCCAGTGACACCTCTAAACGCGTTGTCTCCACCTTTACTGATGCCTCGAAGTGTGCTTGTTCCATTTTGATTTGGCTTTCCTTTTCCACAAATGCTGCTTCTGTTTTGGCAGCTTCTGCCTCTGCACGAGCTAATGCTGCAGCTGCACGAGTGGCAGAGCCATGTGATCTCTTCGATGAAGATAAACCTGAGACTTGAGACCTTGTCCGTAATGACTGAGAGCCTGATGATTTTTTGTCTGACATCTTGGAGCAAGACTTGCCCTTTTTATTCCAGAAAGCGTTGTTTTACTGTCCTGTCCTCTTTACACGCCTTGCATGAATTGACAGGCAGATAACTCTATCCCCAATTACCACACAGACAGCGATGAATCCGATGCTCTTTAATGTGGCAACTGGCAGTAGGGTAAAACTGGCAAAGAAAAAACATACAATCAACAAAGAGTCAAAAATCTTGTTATAAGAAAGATAAAATCAGTAGTCTAAATCAGAAATAATAACTATATTAAACCTTACAAATAACTCCTAAATGTGCTAAAAGATATGCTACAGGAAGCATATTACGGCTGTAATGTATATCATGTATATTTCCTCCATTAAAGCTAGCCAGAACATGTGGCTGACATGAACACATTTTCCAGATTTCCAAACTTCACACATACCATACAAAATATATACAATTGTGACAATATACTTATATATAAACAAATGATGAACCCAAACTCTGTTATAACATACCGACGATGCTTTCAAAGCTCAAGATGTGCAGATGGAGCATGTGCTTTTCCTGGCTCTAACATGAAGTACTGCCCCTGCTGCACATTGATGATGTCATCAGCTAGAGACACACCTCATGTGCCGCAAAGTACTGCCATAAAACTCACCAGAAGATGGTGCTAAACAAAATACAAACTGCTGACAAATTAACAAACTAATAAGGCAGAACAGTACTAATGATCAAGAAAGACTATGGCCTATATGAGGGAAGAACTTCAATGCTGAGCTACTGAACTCCAGTCTTCCTAAATTCTTCCTTCATATATTGTCTTTCTTGATCATAGTATAATCTGTGCTTGCCTCCTCAGCCAGCTGGTAAAAATATGTGCATATATTGGCATCGGCAATCGGCCACAATGATTTGGAAATATCAGCATATCGGATATCGGCAAAAATCCAATGTCGTGCATCCCTAGTTAAAAGTCTTTACATTCCTAAAAATAGACTAATTTACTAATTGAAATTCAAGTGAATGGGCGCAAAACTTGCATGATTTTTATGACACAGGTGTGAGGAAGGCAGCCATGTCTCACCCTGCAGAAAATTCTCATCCTTACACTGTTGAGATTTAATATTTCGCCATGACAGAGGAAGTTGCTATAAGTTTAATGTACATGCTCCAGTCTGCACCAAACTTTACATGTTTGATAAGACTCCTGGCCTGAACACGTGTACATGACAATATTCCATCAGTGATGCAAACTGGCTGAATAGCACCCCCTATGAAATTTCAGTAAAGCAGCCCCAACAGCGGGCAAAATAGTGGACGAAGGAAGTGATGTTTATCTCCTTGCACTGTCTGAAAACAGCCCGGGTCTGAAGACATCTACATGCCCGTCACAGAGGCCCTTCAATTGCGCCGCGGCCCGACATGCGCAAGGGCGCGAAGGCCCGTTCAACGCTGCTTGCGGCTTTAATTAGGGCCCAATCGCTGACCAGCGCGAAGCCCTCTTGTTTCCAAAGAAATTATTAGGGCCCGAGCGCTGACCAGCGCGAAATGAAATTCACGAGGCATATGTATCATGTCAAGATGCACAAAAAAGCCTCTTGGAGCTATATTGTAAGTCCTACAGGAAGTCGGCCATCTTGAAAAAAGTGGTCATTTTTCGCGTTTTTTTGGCCATTTCTCATACCATGTATTTTAACGAACTCCTCCTACAGAATTCATCGTAACAACTTCAAAATCAATGTGTGTCATCTACACTAGTGTGTGATCAAAAGTTATCAAAAGATTTAGTTATCATTGAAGCGTGTGGCCGTGGCAATGTCGAAACGGTGAGTTTTCGACATTGCCGAGGGGGTGTGGTTGGGCGGCGAATTTCGATCCTTCGCCGTGAAAATTCAAACGGCCATAACTCCGGCATGCACGATCCTAAGAGACCCAAACCTTTTGTGCTTGGAAAGAGTCCCGTCCTGAACACATCCATGTGTCAATATTGGATCTAAGTCATAGCGCCACCTGCTGGCAACAGGAAGTTACATGTTTTACACTTTGACGCTCTGTGGGTGGCACGGTGATGGGATCCACCTCAAATTTACTCAGAATAGCCTAAAGACCTTGGAGATCGTATATTATGAAGTTGGTGACTTTTTGTCGAAAGGTGTTGCCATGACGACGCGGCGAATTTCGATGTCTCGCCATGAAATTTCAAAGCCTTATAACTTGACTCCACATGGTCTGATCTTTTCCAAATTTCATATGCTTGTTAAGAGTCCCGGTCTGAACACATTGTCAGGCCCATATTTAGTGACAGTCATAGCGCCACCTACTGGCAACAGGAAGTATCATGCGTCGTTCTTTGTTGTATTACTCCTAGGAAATTTGGCCGATGCATCTGAAATTGACTCAGCTAAGATGTAAGACCTTGGTGATGCTACATTTAGCAGGACATGACCCATGACCAAACGCCGTTGCCATGGCGACACATCCTTCGCCATGAAATACGATGCTGTATTTTAGGGACAAGGCATGGGTTGACAGTCACAAAACTTGGCACACATGTCTGGAGCGACACCAGTTAAAATCCTGGATAGGTCATTTGCATAGACATGACAATATGGCTCAACAGCGCCCCCTTGAAAATTTCAAAATTGTAGCCCCGCCTTCCAGATTAACCTAGGAAAATGAAATTCGGGAGGCTTATGTATCATGTCAAGATGCACAAAAAAGCCTCTTGGAGCCATATTGTAAGTCCTACAGGAAGTCGGCCATCTTGATAAAAGTGGTCATTTTTCACGTTTTTTTGGCCATTTCGCATACCTTGTATTTTAACGAACTCCTCCTACAGAATTCATCATAACGACTTCAAAATCAGTGTGTGTCATCTACACTAGTGTGTGATCAAACTGACTGAAGCACTTCGACTGCGCCCGACACGACGCACGCAAGGGCATGAGGGCCAAATCATCACTGCTTGCAGCTTTAATTATTAATTATTATTAATATTTCTTATTAATTTATTCATTAAATTATTCATTAATTTATATTTTTTGTGACTATTACAGTGTCTAGAACATTTTAGTTATAACTTAGTTTTTGTGGAATACATTCATCAAATTTGATTTTGAGCTTGTTATGTTTATGTTGCAATTCTACATCTGTAGGTGAGGTTGGTAGTCAAAATAGCATGTGCACCTTACACATTACATGTGGACATTGCGCTTCTCACATGTTCACTTATGGAAAAAAATACTAATAGAAATATAATGTCTTTGATGATTCACTGTTGCGAAGTTCTAAATTTGTTTTCTCTGTTAAAATTTTGAGTTCAGATTAGAGTTGAATAACTGATTAAATTGTCTCTGGTTGCAGTATTTGAAACTCTATCTGTAGCAGTATTTGAAACTGTGTCTGTATCTTACCAATTGAAAAATACATTTAATTGATCCAGGGCTTTTTACTTGGCTTTGTTTGTTTGCCCAAATAGCTGTCTATTGCATTAGTTAGAAACAGGTTATGAATGTTCTGGAATGTTTTGGGGGATGGTTGTTGCACTGTTCAGGGACAGGTGAGAATGGTTCTGAATGTAGGGATGTAAATGTTCTGGGGGGATGCACCAACTTATATGTGTTTTTAATACATATATATTTATTATTATTTGTTTTTACTTTTTCCATTTATGAATGCAACCAGCAAAGAGAGATCTTCTATACAGCGTGCAGGATGTGATTGTTGCCATCCAAAATGGAGAGAGTGATTCTGAAATGGAATCAGACAATACTTATGTGAGTGATGAAGAGGCAGATGATGTAGTATTGATGTATCAATACTACAGACGACTCCCATGCTAATTTTAGTCCCCCCCAAATTGAAAATCTTGTTGATAGTGCTGCAGGCTCATTGCAGTCAGCCCCTTAAAAAGGAAAATAATAAAACATAAGAAGTTAGCTCCATGGTTTAGCTCCCAAACCCGCAAACTAAAGCAAACATTGCAAAAATTGGAAAGGATTTGGTGAAAACTAGAGGAATCTTGCTTAGCCTGGCAAGATAGTCTTGAAACATATAGACCCTCTGTAATGCCAGAGCTGCCTATTACTCATCATTAATAGAGGAAAATAAAAACAGCCATAGGTTTCTTTTCAGTACTTTGGCCAAGCTGACAAAGAGTCATAACTCTATTGATCTATAGCATAGCATCTATAGCTCCCAACTAGGGCCAACATTGCAATATTACAACATTTCCCTAAAAACTTACTAAAACATAAAAAATTTAATTTAAAGAAAACCCTTTAAATTCAGCATCAGAGGCCTCCGACAACAACATCAGAAAGGTGAATTTTTTTTTTGCTCATTTATTTCTATATTTGGGCTTTACAGGGCTAATGACCTTTTCAAAAATATTTGCATGGCTGTTTGGGAAAGTAGGCTTTAAGCCACAATTTGGGCATTTTATTAATCAAAGTAATGCCTAAAACAGTTTCCCTTAAATCATTGACAGGTCCCATTTTACCCTTTATGTGATAATAATGTAAATCAGACAGACTTAGACATATTTCAGTTGCACTGTAAAGCTGTTCACTTTCAGTCTTTTAGAAAGTCCTGCCAACACTACCTGTACACGTGTCAAGGTTTAACGTACATGTCATAGGCTCAGCAGATAACTGATCAAACCTGGCCTCCCAATCTGCACCCTGACCTTCTCCAGTTTCCTGTGTGTCTAATCACACAATCTATGTATTCCAGTGGTTCTCGGTAGTAATGACTTCATGAGCTTCTTTAATGATAAAACTCTAACTATTAGAGATAAAATTCGACACCTTCTGCCCTTAACAGGCACCAGTTTATCCACAAACAGAGGAATCTTAGAAGCAATTGTGAAACCTGACATATATTTGGACTGTTTTTCTCCAATTGACCTTTTTGAATTAACTTCAACAATTTCTTCATCCCAACCATCAACCTGTCTCTTAGACCCCTTCCCAACTAGGCTGCTTAAGGAAGTCTTACCCTGAATTAGCACTTCTTTACTAGATATGATCAATCTGTCTTTAGTAACAGGCTATGTAGCACAGTCCTTTAAAGTAGCTGTAACTGAACCTCTTCTTAAGAAGCCTACTCTTCAGGTGTCTTAGCCAACTATAGACCTATATCTAACCTTCCATTTCTCTCCCAGATCTTTGTGAAAGCAGTTGCTAGTCAGTTATGTGACTTTCTACATAACAATAGTTGATTTGAAGATTTTCAGTCAGGATTTAGAGCGCATCATGGCACAGAGACAACACTGGTGAAGGTCACAAATGACCTCCTGACTGCATCGGACAAAGGACTTCTCTCTGTACTTGTCTTGTTAGATCTCAGTGCCACATTTGACACAGTTAATCATCACATCTTATTACAGAGACTGGAACATTTAATTGGTATTAAAGGAACTGCATTAAGCTGAGCCTGATTAAGCTTAAGTCCTATTTATCAGATTGATTTCAGTTTGTACATGTTGATGATGAATCCTCCATGAAGGCAAAAGTTAGACACAGAGTTCCACAAGGTTCTGTTCTTGGACCAATACTATTCACTGTGTATATGCTTCCTTTGGGCAAAATTATTCGGAAACACATATATTTATCAATGAAGCCAGATGAAACCAACCAGTTAACTAAACTCCAAGCATGCCTTAAGGACAAAGACCTGGATGACCTGCAATTTTCTGCTACTAAACTCAGACAAAACTGAGTATTATTGTGCTTGGCCCTAAACACCTTAGAAACACATTATATAATGATATAGCTACTCTGGATGACATTGCCCTGGCCTCCAGCATCACTGTAAGGAATCTGGGAGTTATTTTTGATCAGCATATGTCCTTTAACTCCCACATAAAATACATTTCAAGGACTGCCTTTTTTCACTTACGTAATATTGCAAAAATCAGGCACATCCTCTCTCAACAAGATACAGAAAAAATAGTCCATGCATTTGTTACTTCTAGGCTTGATTATTGCAACTCATTATTATCAGACTGCCCTAACAAGTCTCTAAGGACTCTCCAGCTGCTCCAGAATGCAGCTGCACGTGTACTGACAAAAACTAGAAAAAGAGATCATATTTCTCCCATCTTAGCTTCACTGCATTGGCTTCCAAAAAAATCAAGAATTGAATTTAAAATCCTTCTCCTCACCTACAAAACTCTTAATGGTCAGGCATCATCATATCTTAAAGAGCTCATAGTACCCTATTACCCCACTAGAACACTGTGTTCCCAGAATGCAGGCTTACTTGTGGTCCCCACAGTCTCCAAAAGTAGAATGGGAGGCAGATCCTTCAGCTCCCTTGTGGAACCATCTTCCAGATTTGGTCCAGGGTACAGACTCTCTACATTTAAGTGTAGGCTTAAAACTTTCCTTTTTGATGAAGCTTATAGTTAGAGCCAACCAAGCTCGCCTTGGACCAGCCCTTAGTTATGCTGTTATAGACCTAGACTGCCAGGGGACTTCCCATGATGCACTGAGCTCCTCTCTCCTCCTCTCCATCTGTATGTTTTCATATATCATTACTGCATGTAACTTGACTTCTTCCCCAGAGTCCTTTGTGCTTTCTCATCCGCAGGAAACCCCAGGGACTGGGCTCTGGCCCTTGGCCGTGGGGATGTCCTTCTCCAGCCGTTGCTGCTGTTTATGTTGCTAGTCATGTATCTATTGTTGTTGTTGTTACTGTTGTTGTTCTGCTTCTCTGTTGTCCGTCCCGTTCTCTCTCAACCCAGCTGGTCAAAACGGATGGCCGCCCACCTAGAGCTGGGTTCTGCTTGAGGTTTCTTCCTGTTAAAGGGGAGTTTTCCCTTACCATTATTACCAAGTGCTTGCTCATGGGGGAACTGTTTGGTCTCTGTAAATTTAAGATTATGGTCTAGACCTGTTCTATGTGAAAAGTGCCCTGAGATGACTTTTGTTGTGATTTGGTGCTATATAAATTGAATTGAATTGAATACAAATATAGAATTTCTGCTCCCAACTAGGGCCAACATTGCAATATTACAACATTTCCCTAAAAACTTACTAAAACATAAAAAATGTGAAAACCCTTTAATTTCTGCATCAGAGGCCTCTGACAACAACATCAGAAAGGTGAAATTTTTTTTTGCTCATTTATTTCTATATTTGGGCTTTACAGGGCTAATGACCTTTTCAAAAATATTTGGATGGCTGTTTGGGAAAGTAGGCTTTAAGCCACAATTTGGGCATTTTATTAATCAAAGTAATGTCTAAAACAGTTTCCCTTAAATCATTGCCAGATCCCATTTTACCCTTTATGTGATAATAATGTAAATCAGACAGACTTAGACATATTTCAGTTGCACTGTAAAGCTGTTCACTTTCAGTCTTTTAGAAAGTCCTGCCAACACTACATGTACACGTGTCAAGGTTTAGCGTACATGTCATAGGCTCAACAGATAACTGGTCAAACCTGGCCTCCCAATCTGCACCCTGACCTTCTCCAGTTTCCTGTGTGTCTAATCACACACTGGGAGATTCCTCCACGACAGAACTCATCTCCAGCTGCCTTTATCTTTGAGTCACTGGGCGAGTGCATTTTCAGTCACAGCTTACTGAAGGTTACATTCATTCAGCGGGGAAGTTAGTGGGGAAGGTCGTCGTACAAAACATGCTGGGGGGAGAAATCAGTGTGTAACACAAGATTCTTACAGTCAGACGAGCAGCCTCAGGCCAATGGTAGCTCTACTATACTAACACTCCTCATTCCAAACTGACACACAATGATACTCTGGCAAAATGCATGTCAGCCTCTGTAAACTCATATCAAAGGCAGAGCTGAACTCAAGGCATTAATATATTCTACAGTTCTGATGGAGTTATATTGTAATGGGCATAGCTATGAAACACTGTTTTCTGAGTTTGTATAAAGTAAAGTAAAATTGAATGGAAAGAAAGAGTACTGGTTCAAATAAAACATTTAAATGAATGAAAAGATACGTTAATTTTGGAAAATTAAGAGGAATGATTCTAATTGACCAACAAAAAGCATGTGAGACTATTGACCACAGTGATTGTAAGAAGCTGACAGCAATGGGTTTGTGCTCATCAGCACTGAACAGTGGTGGAAAGTAACTAAGAAAGTTTACTTAAGTACCGTACTTGAAGGAGCAGTGTGTAGGATTTAGTGGCGTCTAGTGGTGAGGTTGCAGATTGCAACCAATACCCCTTCCCTCACCCGCACCTTCCAAGCATGTAGGAGAACCTACGGTCGCTGTGAAATATTCCATTTCTGTCAATAGATTTGCCTAAATCTTACACACCGGTCCTTTAAGTACAGTATTTGTACTTTATTTGAGGATTTCCATTTTGTGCCACTTTATACTTATATTCACTACAATTCAGGGGGAAGTATGATACTTTTTACGGCACTACACTTAATTGACAGGCACAGTTAGTTACTTTTCAGATTTTACATAAAAAAACATAAATGAGCTCATAAAAGCTGTTAAATATTAAACCAGTGGTTCCCAACATTTTTGGCTTGTGACTCCTTAAAAAAAGCCATCTAATTGGAGCCTTTTGTCATGTCATGTCTACTGCAGTGTTCAGACCAACATTAAAAAATGCAGCCCTCTCATTCATTTGAATGAGGGCAGTGCATTGATGCAGTAGGGGATTTGATGTCATCTACCAAGATGCTGCGCCGGCCAGTCAAATATATGCAACCACACATTCTTGCCAGATTACTTTGTAATGTGAACACTGTTTTTGCTGTTTACATTGCAATAACAATAAAACAGTTGCTACCATGATAACTTGCGAGTTGAATCACAGAATCACACTCTTCAGGGGCAAAGGAACATGTCACCCAGTGCAGTGGTGTGGTTCATTGATGTGTTTTTAATTGTTTTTGGACAACAACAGCACTCTATGACACAGAAGAATAAGATATACCAGGTTTTGGATACACAATACTTTTTAGTAGATCAGTTCATTGTTGTTTTGGGTCCAAATATGAGATTTGTTGACAATAAGAAAAAAATATAGAAAATCACCAGCATTATCCTTGAAAGACCTCATGCCCACCAGAGCAGGGCTAATGCTGCTGACCTGTGCTTGCTGACATGGGTACCTGTGTCTTCAGGTTTTGTGGTGTTAGAAATGGAATAAGTTACCTTTGCACTTTAAAATAAAGAGTAACCATCACAATTTTAAAAAAAGTCAAATATATAGCTGATGGGAAACTTTTGTAAGATGATCATCCGAGTTATAGTTTGTATGTAAAAAAAAAAAAAAAATTTGGCTTTTTGACTGTGATTTTATTGATGATAATGTTGGTAATTGTTATGGAAATGTTTAATATGTAGCATTTTTTTTATAATATTAAATAAACTAAACAACTGCGAACTATTGCACTTATTTCTGATCATGGCATGGGCTTTGAGGGTGGGCAGACTGTTTACACACCATGACTGGTTTGACCTGGGAAAGTCAGCTAGGCAGATAAGCTAATGTTTTCATTTTCTGTAATACATAAAATTAAAGTAGCCAAGCAACCACTTGTTACATCTGCAGTACAAGTGACTCAGCTGCTTTCAAGGCAACAAATATGCATACATATATGCATACATACATACTACATGCATACATTTCAATTTCTGGAAAGAAGAATGAATAAAATGAAAATGAAACTGTTTCTTCTTCCTCTCGTGTTATCTAGCATTGCAGACACTTTTGGTTTATTTGCCCAGCCATGTTTGCCTCACTGTGTCTACTGACCGAGTTGTTGTCAATGACAGACAGTGCTGACCAAAAAAGCAGTTTTATACTTGATTGCATTTGTTGTTATTTTGAATTTACAAGGGAGAAATCTGTCCAGGATCCGTAGTTACTGTCACATTATCTGTATCTCTGCTATATATAGCAGGCATGAGGTGGTGGAAACATGCCAGGTATATTCAAATGGAAAAAGGATAAGGTTTTGACCATTACTGAAGTTCCCACTACACAACAGTGTGTGCGGAAAAAAGGTTACTTTGGCTTCATCTGCATCTGATGATGCTAGCAGATGTAACATATGCCTTTTGCATGTTATATTAAATACATCAGCTGAGCTTTAAATGGTCACTGTGTCTAATAGTAAAGTCTTGTAATATAGAATATAATTTTGTCAGTAATTTTACCTTTATTTAATAGTTGTAAGGTGCACATATTTGTGTTATTTTCATATTTTATGCTGTTATCTATTTATATATATTTCATATTTAATACTTGCCTACACAGTATCCAAGGTAATGATGAAGCTATAAAGCGCATCACCGGGGGAACAAGTCAAACCGGGCTTGTATCCCCCAGGTGAGTGTGTGACTGTTAAATGGAAACCTGTAAATATTAATGTATAGCTGATCTGAGAGAGAATTAATTACTAATTATTACTATATTGACTATATTGACTATATTGACTATTGATTATCTATGTGTACTGATTCATCTGTATTAATAGTGTCTTTTATGTAATTTGTAATATAGTAAGTCTTTGATCCTGGTCAAGGTTAGACCGTCGGCCATGTAATTTGTTATTTAACAGTTATTAAGCTTTGTCACAGAAATCATATATTTGTATTGTTAAGTTTCCTTTGATTATGATTTTATTTATATTAAATTGTTTTACTGAGACCGGGCTTGTATCCCCCAGATTCCGAGGTGCATGTAAGCAATAAACAGTCATCACTGAATCGACATCGGACCTGTCTGGGTGTCTTCGTTGGAGTCAACTTACGTTACTAACTGTCAGCTGTTAGTCCACCATCATCATCATAACACAACGCAGAGACTGTAGGCTGTCACTATCATCAGCAATATAAAAGAAACTTAAGGGGGGCATTATAAACTGTGAGGTTAATATAGTCCCCCGTTACACAGACTATACAGTCTCTACCACTACAATGTGTTTAAAATTCCAGTCTGCATTTCACAGTGTGTATCCTACAACCGTTTTTATATCAGACTACAACTCGGTTATCTGTCTCATCTTGGTGACTGGTAGTGAGAGTGCTCTGGTATAAACCTGTGGATTACTGCCTGAGTGGCTCATAGCTTGGTGAGGCGTTGAGCCGACACTGATTGTTAATCCTCATAGACTGTTACACTTCACTGATTACTATCTCAGCCTCTTCCTCTTCCTTTTGTCCTGCCATGCCCTTTGTCTCTCTCCACTCTACTGGGATCTAATCAGGAGGAAAAGGCAGGCAGTTTTGTCTAAATTCTGATCTGCAGAGGTAGAGGAGACACAAAGTAGGATCAGACAAGAGTGGGGAGGTATTAAGAGGCTGGATGAGATACTGCTCAGGGCTGTGTGCAGTCCTGATCCAGGCCAAGTCACTGGCTTGGCTCTATAGTAATTAACATGTTTCCTAATGGTGCACAGGTTATGTGAGCCCCTGAGGAGACATGTGAGATGTTATTTTTTTATGGCGCTCAGACAGTGTGCAAAAATTATTAATTTGTAAGCACAAATTATTAATTCATATGCACAAATGATTAATTCATGCTCTCTAATTTATGATTGAATGAATAACTGAATTATAAGCAATTATATGTGCCACAATACCAAAACACTCGGGGTGCTCCTCCCTACCTGACTGGAAGGAAACAACAGCTTTTAATTTCACTTCCTGCTGTTACATCAACTTGAAAGTAATTTGTGAACACAAATTAATTCATTTGTGATGGCTTGAATTAAGTAATTTGGGAGAACAAATAACTAATTTGTGCTCTCAAATTACTGTAAAATTAGTATAACAGCATTATAAAAAATTAGAATTCCTAATAAAAAAGTGTCACTCACCTACAGGCAGACTTTTGCCATGGATCTTATCAGTCCAGCCAGCGTAGTAACGAAGGGTTTTGATGCTACCATCCAGGTCAATGAAGACGGACTGCAGGAAGGGCTTCCCTGTGTCCAGAGTCTCCAGAGTCTAAAGGAACAGCAAAACTAGCACAGTTCAAAACACTTTTCTTGACTTTTTTACAATTTAAGTTGAAATCTGGGCAAAATACTGAGTACTCTAAGGGATTGTTACAGGAACTGTAAATGATGCTGAGGTGTTCAGGCCCCCTGAAAGAAGCCCAATTATAGCTTTGACTGAAAGGGTAATTATAGTTTATTACAACTTGTATCTTATCTCATGTTATCACAACTGATAGAAATGTTAAACATTCTATTAAACTGGAGTAATCCTTAAATAAATATCTATATCTCCATCCTGGAGAGTGACGTCAACAGGCTGTTCAAGAGACAGAGCCCCCACGAAGCAGCCAGACCAGACTCTGTCTCTCCCTCCACCCTGAAGCACTGTGCCAATCAGCTGTCTCTGGTGTTCACAGAAATTTTTAACACCTCACTCGAGATATGCCACGTACCAGCCTGTTTTAAGACCATCATCCCTGTCCCCTGTGACCATCTGGTAACTTGGTGCAGACAACAGAAATTGGAGCTCAACACTCTAAAGACAGTGGAGATGGTTGTGGATTTCAGAGGGAGTGCAGCCCCACCTGCCCCCATCACCCTGTGTGACTCCCTAGTTGACACTGTGGAGTCCTTCCTCTCCCTGGGAACCATCATCAGCCGGGACCTCAAGTGAGAGCAGAACATTAGAAACCTCACCAAGAATGCTCAGGATGTACTTCCTGCAGCAGCTGAATAAGTTCAACCAGTCAAAGTCAATAATTGTGCGCTTCTACACCGCCATCATTGAGTCCATCCTCACCTCCTACATCACCATCTGGTACACTGCTAGTGTCTGGTACACTAGTGTCAAGGACAAAAGTGGACTGCAGCATATCATCCCTCGTGTCATCCCTCCAAGACCTACATGCCTCCAGGACAGCAGGAAAGGATCATGGCCGACCCCTCCCACCCCAGACATAACACTCCCCTCTGGCAAGATGCTGACGTTTATCAAGACCAAAACCTCACGCCACAAGAACAGTTTCTTTCTGTCTGCAGCCAATCTCATCAACAAGGCCTGTGACCCCCACTGACATGGACTTTATGCCCCCCAAGGACATTGCATGTTATTTTAACGTAATGCACCAC